>NC_016090.4:24819292-25116251 GCF_000004515.6 Glycine max | reverse complement strand
TGCTTCAATCGATTACCAGGTGGATTAATCGATTACTTCTCTCTCGCTTAAGTTGTTCAGAGGTGAACAAGAACACTTTAATCGATTACTTAGGTCATTTAACCGATTACATTATTCTTGAGGTGTTTTTCAGATGTTGGATGAACACTTTAATCAATTACTTAGAAAATATAATCGATTACTTTGTTGAAATAATCGATTACCTTATAGATTTAATTGGTTACAGGCGGTTATAACTGTTTTCTCTATAAATAACCAGCTTGTGTTCACATCTATACATTATGAGATCATTAGAGAATACTCAATACATCTCAAAAATCATTTCATAACCTTAGAATGAGCAAGATTTAGTGCTTCATAACCTTAGAATGAGCAAGATTCTGTGCTTTCATTGGTGAATGAGAGAAGAGAAGAGAAGAGCTTTATAGTAACTCACAACTTCTTAGTCTTTTGATTTGGAAGATTTTTTCTTAGAAGTGAATTGTTTCTTTTGAGTAGAAGAAGATCAACTTCTCAATCCAACAAGGTTTTTGTGGAAAGATTGGTTAGGTTGCATCTCTCGTAGTATTTTCGTGTGTATGGCTTTTACATGGTCTTGTGTTTATGCGTGAATTGCTTACAACATGCTAGAATAGGGTTTTCTAGTTTGGGCTACGAGTAGGGTTCTCATAGACTTATATTCATAGAGGGTCTTAGTGTTGGATGCCTCAGTCTCTTTTTTCGGGGTGGGAAATGTAGATTAATTGTGATTGCTTGTAAGAATTCTCAATGCATAGTGGAAATCTAATATAGGTTGTTGATTAGATAACTGGATTAACTTCTCTAGAAATAGATAGTGAACTAATATAAAAGATTGTGTCTTTTTCTCTTGTTCATATCTTTCACTCATTCAAGGTTTAATCAAATCAGTCAAGTTTTATCAAGGTTTTAAAGATTCAAGTTTCACGATTGTGAAAGAAAGGAAGTTAACGAAGGATCATGTGTAAGGAAGGATTGATTAAGTATTAATTATGTTCAATTCATATTTATGTTCTGATAAGATCTGATTAGAAATTTTTTTTCCGCAACTTTGTTTTTGAAAAAGTATATTTTGTTTGGAAACCAATTCACTCCCTCCTCTTGGTTTATTGAGTTCCATAATCTTTTTTCAAATCTTTGTTCTTATTTTTAGTCTAGTTTTATTTTAAATTTTTATTGGTCAGTTTGCTTTTAGTTTAGTCTTGCTTGAGGACAAGCAAGGTTCTAAATTAAGAGTGTTCATAAACGTCAAATTTACCGTATTTTGATATGCAATTTGAGACATTTATTTGATACTTTAGTATACTTTTGGCATTGTTTTGAATCAAATTCATCATGCTTTCAATTATAAATATATTTTAGATAAGAATTACGATTTTAGAAGTTTTTAATATGATTATGAGTTTTTACATAGAAATAAGATAATTTTACAAGGTAGCCTCGCTCAAACGAGGTATAGGCCACTTAAGCCAGCTCAAACACAGGAGAAGATGAAATTTTACAAAAGATATCTCACTAAAGCGAGGAGTGCACCAGACAGTACATTTAGAAACTGGATTAATTCAAAACAGAGATAACTATGGAGATATAACTCGAAGATAAATGAAGAATAACACTTGGAAGATAATTGCAACAATAAAAATACATTATATTAGCTAAAGAGATAATTTCCTTGTATAGATTATATTATTTTCTAAATTAGGGAGATTATTCGCCTCTATAACACATCTATGATTCTAGAAATAAAGAGGCATAGGCAGCAGCAAAAAAAAAAAAAAAACACCTCTACACACTAACATTCACTGAAAAACACAAGCACCGAAATTCATTTATTTGTGGAAAGGCGCAAATCCCACAACGGGTATTTTATCTTAAGCCAATAAAAGCTACGTCAAGGATCAACACAAGCACGTGAATTGATTTTGTTGCGTTTAAGACTTAGGAATACGAAATAGATATGGAAGCATATGATAGAAGGAGAAGAGAGATAATGCAAATACAAAGTTTATTGCAGCTAAACAAAATTAATAGTACAATGAAGTTTAGCTTTAGAATCTCGCTCTAATTCATTTCAAACCTTGCTAACTAACTCCTTATATAGGAGTGGACAACTAATAGAATATTAGAAAAATAGAAAATGGTTACAATGGTTAGAACATCTAAGTTTGTTAATTGGACCATCTAATAGATTAACTAAGACTGGATTGGATGCTCTCTTGTAATGCAACTAGACGTGCTCCACCAGAGTAGTTAAGTGGACGGCCAAAACAAAAGCCAGATCAGATAACTAGACTAGGTGACCCATGTTGTCATTCATCCACCTTTATCGTCCAACAATCTTCCCTTGACTCAATAATAATTTTGAATTATAAGTAACACTATTTATTTCTAGCAATCCACATTAAGTAGATATAGATAGTGTTGAACTTGCTTTGAGGAACAGGCTTCATGAACATATAAGTTGGATTCTCTCTCAAATCAACTTCTCTCTCAAATCAACTTTCTGGATTCGAATCCTTTTCTCAATATGGATGAAGTGGTATTTGATGTCAATATGTTTAGTCTTCTCACGATGCACTTGATCCTTAGCTAAATAAATTGCACTTAAACTATCACAAAAAATAATAGCTTTATCATTTGGAAAGTCGAGATTGCTAATAAGACCTTTAAGCCAAATACCTACGTTTTTTGCTACTGCAAAGCCATGTATTCTACCTCTATTGTATGATTAAGGGATAAAAGACAAATGTAATTTTTTAGATTTTTCTATATTAATCTCTCTATTCATAATTGGAGTTTAATTTTACTTCCTCACGTAATAAAATTTTTCACATTAATTGGAGATCAATATAAAATATGATGGTAAGACTACTCCTATTCTAATAAAAATGAAAGAAAGATCGATAAAACTAATTAACTATACCTGATTTTGTTTTTAAGATTATTCTCTTGTTTTTGTCACTAAGATTTTTTTTGTAAGATTATTTTCTTTTTTTTGTCACTAAGATTTTTTTTTTTAAGATTATTCTTTTTACTTCTAATGCTAGATGCATTCCAGATAAGAATGATTACAGATAAAAAATTTATACATAGTTAAATGCCTTGATGATTACAGAAGAGGGTTGAACAGTTGAGTAATTATTAGGTTTTGGACTCTCTAAAACAACTAGTTTTTTAGGTTCAATTATCCCAAAACTCTTATCAATTACTATTAGAGCTTTTCACAATGTCCCTTAGCCGCAAATGATTGACCCAGGATCCTCGGAGGACTGTATATGCCAAGCATGATGGGACAAAGCTATTCACTTCATAATTTTATTGGAATTTTTCTTTTCTGCTGATTTCTTCAATGCTTTTATCTTGTTGTAGCATATCCATGATTCGTACTTAACAATATATATCCAAGTCCTCCAGGTAAAGACAAAAAAATATGAAAAATTGTAGTAAATAACCATATTATGAAAATATTTTGTAAGATGTAAGAATGAGCGATTATTTAAGAGTTATAGTAACATTTTTTAAGTTTCTAGTTATAGAGAATAGTTTCTAAGCTGTAAAATCTATAAATAAGTATGTGCAATGGTGAGATTTAATTAAGATGTGTAAAAAGTTAAAAAAAGAAAGAGAGAGATGCTGAGATGGAGATGCTATGAAGAAGCTTTATCCAACGTGAAACAAGCACATTTTTTTTTTCATTTAGAAATTAATTCTTACAATTATAATTATTTTCAAATTTATATATATATATATATATATATATATATTTACTGGAACTCAGTCAAATATAGCAACTTTACTATAGGAAATCATTTGAATACATTCACTTTATACCGAAACAATATTCAGGGTTAAGTGATGATTCTTGGCATATCCCAAAAATGTTTTTGATACTCTAACAATTCTCTACTTTAATAACAATTATCTTTACATCCACTACCATGCATATTGTTTCTTTAATGTTTATAGTATACCTGTCATGTCATTATCTGTTTAATTGTCCCTTTTTCTTTTGGCATACTGATTTTTTTTGTTTTCTTCGTATATTTTTTCTCCTCAAACTACTTATGAAGAAATTTATTCACACAAACTCTTCGGGAATGTCAAACTCTCATTGTTGATAATGCTCAATTTTATTGTATTTAATTTTTTTTAGTTAGTTAATCTTTAAACTTGTCTTGCCAAAGGGATGTGATTTTCGAGGTGACTTCATTAACATGATATTAGATTTGAAACCAGCCTTTTTAGATTTTAAGTTATATATAGATTGAAGTAAAGATATTTTATGTTGAAAAACCATAGATCATTGGAACTTATTTGTCAAATTTATATGAAAATCATATTATCTTTTTAAATAAAAAATTGTGCAGACTACCTGTCGGTTAATTTTAATTCTGCAAGATGTTTTCTTACTGCTCTATTATTGACATCACAATCTTTGATTTGCAATTAGGCGGCTGTGAGTTAGAAAGACACCATTCCCTTACTTGCTAGGTGTTAAGATTTTGTTACTTGGTTATTACGTGGTGTAAAAACAGTAATTCCACGGTTTCAGATTTCTAGGTGGGTGCTTAGGTAGTTACTATACGTGTAACTACATTATCTCTTAAGGGTCACTTAGCATAGTGTTTATTATATTATATTGCATGTCATATGCCTATAAAAGAGCTGGCATTATTTTTTAACTGTTCAAAATTTAGGGTAGATTTTATGTTGGATGTAGCATTATCCTATATTTTTATATGTTGGGATATTGAGTACATGTTATTTGTAAGGATTTTTAAAGACATCGTATCATTTTGTTTTACCTGATCTCATCTCTTTTCTAATTCCTTCCTCTAATTTGTGTTAAAGTCATCAAACATTCAAATAACTTCAAAATTTAACGCAATTTTTTATCTTGCAGGAGGTGGTTGTTTTATTGAAGGGAAAACATTAAGAAATGCATTTTGGTGGAAACATAGTGTTGGACCCCGGAAACAGAGGCCTGAGCACTTAGGTGATGTTCGATAAGACACCACGAAAAATGGTCCAAAGGTTTTGTAATCCACATCTAACTTTCTTAATTATTTTTCTCTCAGTGTGTATTTATATTATGTATGCATTTGATATACTTGAATTACTGCCTTGAGTGATTTGAATACCATACAGGCTTTTGTGAGTGAGTATGCTCTAATTGGAGACGTACAAGCTAAACATGGAACCCTTTTGGGAGCTGTGTTCGAAGCATGATTCCTTATTGGATTAGAAAGAAACAGGTTCATTGTAGCTTAATTTATATTAATAGATACCCTTGTAACTCCTGCTCAAGGGCTTGAAATTGAAAATGAATCATCCACAATTGAGATGAAGGATGTGCTTAAATAATTAATATTAATATTAAGGGAATAATAATTTATGTATTTATTACAATAAAAATGACCTATGCCTACGAACAAAAATCATCACTAGATGTTAAAAATATGTAGGTAAATGTAATAAAGTCTTTGTGCTACAAACATTTTGACCGTCAACTTTGAGGGGGCGTACAATGACATATTATAGTTTTTCAGTAGAGGTTTACCTATGGATTTACTTTCACCTATAATTACATTTGATTGTCACTATATATGATTCCTATAATTCACAATGTGTGTAGGTAAAAGTCATTAACTTATATCTACAACCTAACTGTAGGTAAAAATATTAACTTGTACCTACAACCTCCAATTGTAGGTAAAAGTCATTAACTTATGTCTACCATTAAAAGACTGTAGATACAAACCATTTATTTGTACTTATAGGCTTTAATTGTAGGTAAAAAGTCACATAATAAAAAAAATTATATTGCTCGTTATCTATTAAGATGCTTTGTGTTTCCAAATTATTATTAATATTATTATTCAGTTATCTAGATAAAAGGAATATCAACTATATCTAAGTTAATTGTCTAAGCTATACATTGTCGATTCTTACTACTAGGTTCTACAGATTTTGCAATAGTCATTTCATTTGTAGGTGTTGATTCCATTTCTTTGATATGTAAGAAATCGGAATCGGTAGCCTCAACTACAATTTCATTCAATTTATTGGCCAAATTACTAGGTGAAGTTTTCACAGACACCTCCCTAACACCTTCCTATTTGCAAGATTGAGCTGCTATTGTGCTCAACGTACCCTGATTCTTAAAGAAGCCAGGGAGCAATAGTTTGGTCCTTGATTTCCACTTGTGAAGCATGTCTATTTGCACCATGAACTTCAAGTTTGGACCTTTTTCTACAAACCTGAAGGTTTGCTTGGTACAAATCATTAGAACTTTGTTTCTGGGTGTCCTTGCTGCTTGATAGGGAAGATGGTGCAGAAAACCATTTCATTACATGATGCTTCCAGGTTTTCCATTCAAAACCTAATGTTGATTGCATTGGTGCAACTACATCCCAGAGAGTATTGACCCCATTCCACAAACTAGAATCAAACAATTCTTGAAAAAGAAAAGGAATAAAATCAACCAAACATATTGAGCCAAAAGATTGTGATCATTGTTTGAAACAGGGCATGTGCATTCATTGTTGCATTGCATGTATTCAAAATTTGACATGTGATTTCAGTCTAAGCACCTTGAAAGAAGCACCACATTAGCCATGTCATCTATTATTAAAAAGCACTAAAAGTAAATGAGGCTATATCAACTAAGTACAATATTTCAAGAAGGAATTCAAACTGAAAGCCCTAGATGGCAGGGGATAGTCTCATCAATCTAACAAGGAAACTGAGTATACAAATTTTATTTTTCACTGAATCTAACCAGACAAACCATCAAGACTACATAATTTTTTTTATCAAAGAGGAATCCAAAGGATAGGTACTGATGCAATCCTCCCTAGGAAGGGACCAATCACTAGAACCATGAGCAAGAGGCTGCAAGAAGATTGGGCTAGAGCTGCTGAAGAAGGCCCTAGGGTTCTCATGAACCTTAGGGTAGATTTCTGAGCCCATGGGCCAAGGTTGGGTCCAATTATCTTTGTACATATTAGACTAGGATGTCATTATATTTGGTCCTTGTATTTAGGGCTCCATATTGTAGGTAGGGTACCCTAGAAATATAGGATTTTTCAGCCCTTGTATTTTTGGGCACCTAGACTAGTTTTTGTATTAGGGGTAGTTTTGTAATTTCACATGCACTAAGTGGATATTTGAGGGGGAGGTGAGCATTTGCTTACTACACCCCATTGCCACATCATATAGTCACACTTTGTGCATGTCCTTCATGCTTTTCATGCCTCATGACACCTAAGCACACTTAGTGAAGAATCTTGGAATTGATCTTGGATTAGTGGGCTGAACCATAACTAAAATTCACTAATCATAATTAGTGAAATTTTGGCTCCAAAGTTTGGCTCCACAAATTCAATTTCAAATTCAAGTGAAATTTGAATTTCCCTCCCATTTTGTGTGACACTTAGGCTATAAATAGAGGTCATGTGTGTGATTTTTTTGAACTTTGATAATTTGAATATTAACTTCAGATTTCAAAGCTCTTTTTGAGCACAAAATTTCGTGTTCTTCTCTCCCTCTCCCTTCATTCATCTCCTTCTTCCTCCAAGCTCTTATCCATGGCCTCCTATGGTGGTGAGCTTCTTCTAGACTCATCTTCTCCTTGAAGTGGCGTCTCCTCTCTCTCTTCCTTCTCCATTCCGCTGCCATTTATCTTCCAAGAAGCAAAGGAATCCATTGATGAAGAAGATCCTAGGCCTACAAGCTCCAATGGAGCTTACATCATGTGGTATCAAGAGCATCTTCATCTAGGTGATGTTCTTTTGCTTCCTCTATCTTTTTGTTCGGTGAATTCTCTATAATTCCTTGTTCTTCATCTTATTCTCCATGTATATCCTCCATTGTCTTGTGGTTTGGTGCTGTTTAGAGTAGATTAAAAAACAAATATACCCATTAAATCTTAGATCTACACTTGTTCTTGCATTTCTATGGTTCAAATTTTGTAGATCTACTCTTGAATCATGTTTTTTGTGTTGATTTTAGGTTCTATCATTTTTCATTCATAATATTCTTGTGCTGAACCTTTAGATCTAAATTTTCTTCCAAAATATTGATTAGAAAAAAAACACAAAAATCTAAGTGTAAATCACTTAATCCATGTTGTCTTAGAGTCATGTTTAGTCATAGTAATTGTCACATTATGTTCTAAGTTTGTGTTGAATTTTTATTTTGTTGATTGAATTCTAGATACATTTGTTCATGTATTCTTGTCATTCTTAGCCTATCTTTTGAATTTTGAGTCTAATTCATGCATGTTATTTAGTTCATAACATGTTTAAAATCAATTCCTAGAAGTAGTCTTGTTCTTGAACTTTTTTTTGTTTTCTAAGTTTCCTACATGATGCCTATGATGAAGTTGAGTTGTGGTCCTGAGTTGTGGCTGGATTTGTGAATCAAAATAAGTCTTAAGCTCTCTTGAATTGTTTTATTCAAGATAATTGAGCATAAGCAAACACAAATTGTAACTATCCAAGCCTTAAGCAACATAAACACTACTCTTGATTTCTAGGTTGAAATCGCTAGTGCTGGCAGCTTGAACATACAAACTTGTATAAATTACTGGGAATTGGTCACAAGGTTTTTTGAGCTGAAACTTTTAATTAATTTTCTAGACATCTGGACCAAAATTATAAAAAAGGAACCAAGTGATTTGGATTAAAGGAAAAAATAAGAAAAATCGCACACATTGGCAGAAAAATCAGTGTCTAGGAAAAAAAAAAGTGAAAGGAAAGTGTGCTTGTTGTTTTGGCTCAAAATTTGTTCTATAATTGGTGCCTATTTTATACCAATCCTAGTTCTGAAATTTAAATTGAAAATTATTGTGAAAACAAGTGCCAAAACTAGAGGTTTCTTGAGTTTTTTTTTTTAGTTCTTCTACTCTACTCTAGAGCCATTCTAGGTTTCTCTTTGAGTCCTAGCTTGTTATTTGTGCTTTTCATTGCTTTAATTGTTGAATAATCCTTGAAAATTTGTCTTGTTAAAACTCTATTGGTTTAGCTTTCATTTCATTTTTTTTGGTCTTTGGTTATTGCTTGTCTCTTTGTTTCCTTGGTTGTGAGTTGCCATATAGGGAATTGGAAAGGAGGATTGGTGCCATATCTTGAAGAATTTGAGTCAAGAAGAAAGGGGCCAACCACCTTAAGAGCTATTAGACTAAGAAGCACTCCAAATTGAGTGAAACACTAAAGAGAGAATAGCCACCACAATTGAGGATTTTTTTTTCTTTGTAATTTTGTAATTGGCAATTTGCTTTACTTTCAAATTTTGTAACAAAAAGGCCTTTCATTGGAAGTAAGTTGGGAGCCTCCGCTAGGTCACCCTACTTCCATTTGTGCGTAATAATTTTAGGCAATTTTCCCTTAGGATAGTGAGTGTTTTGTTGGGAACCTTAAATGAGGTCATCCAAACACTCTTAGGATCCGCCTAGTTTGCATTTCTTGCACTTTAATTTCTTGCTTACTTTCATAGCTTATTTCTTTTACCCTCCATTGTCAAACCGCCTAGATAGCTTGCCTTTTACCAATTAGTTTTTACCTTATCTTTCACACCTCTTTTAGTGTTTATTTTGGCTAGTTTCAACCATAGTTTCTTTTACCCTTTGTTTTCAAACCCCCAACAAGAAAGAACCATAACTTAGGAACCAACATGAGTCTTCATTCTTCATCTAGTGTTAATGGTGAGGGTTCTACTCCTAAGGACCCCTTGTATAAGATATTAGATGAGTTGAGATCCCTTAAGTTGTGGAAAGAAAAACAAGAGAGAAAAGAAGAAGGTAAAAAAAGAGTGGAAGAAATAAGTCAAGATGAAAGAGAGAAAATAAGAGAGGAAGAAAGAAGAAAAATAATGAAAGAAATGAAAAGAGAAAAACATGCCTCCTATAGTAGTCATGACTCTTGCAAGAGTTTAAGTGAATAACTTAGCGACTATTATAGAGGGCGTCATAGTTCACATACTAAACATCACTCCCAAAGAAGAGAAAAGGATAGAAGGCCTCAAGAGGTTAACATTAGCCTCCCATATTTCCAAGGAAAAGATAATGTTGAGGCCTACTTAGATTGGGAAATGAAGGTTGAACAACTCTTTGCTTGCCATCATATTAGCGAAGAGAGAAAAGTTCCATTGGCTACCCTTAGCTTTGAAGGGTATGCCCTCTATTGGTGGACTTCCCTTGTTAAAGAACGAAGGATTCATGGGGATCCTCCAGTAGAGTATTGGAATGATCTTAAGAGTGCCCTTAGGAAGAGGCACATTCCCTCCTACCATGAAAGGGAGCTTATGGACAAGCTCCAAAGGCTTAGACAAGGGAGTATGAGTGTTGAAGAATATAGACAACAAATGGAACTACTCCTTTTAAGAGCTGGACTTAGGGAGGAGGAAAGAACAAGCATAGCTAGGTTCCTTAGTGGGCTCAATATGGAAGTGAGGGACAAGGTTGAACTCCTTCCATATAGGGACCTAGATGAGCTAGTCCAACTTTGTATAAGAGTGGAGCAACAACTTAAAAGAAAACCTTCTTCAAAATCTTATGGCTCTCACTCTTATCCAAGGAAGGACCAAGCCCATGGAATTTTAGGGGCTGCACCTTCAAAACCCAAGGAAGATAAGGGTAAGACCATAGAGAAATACACCCCTAAGACTAGTTCCCAAGAAAGGACTAGCAACATTAAATGCTTCAAATGTCTTGGGAGAGGTCACATTGCCTCTCAATGCCCCACAAAGAAAACCATGATCATGAGGGGTCAAGACATTTATAGTAGTCAAGAGGAGACTACTTCTTTCCCTTCCTCTAGTGGAAGTGAAGATGAAGTAAGGGGTGAAGAGTCTAGTGAGGAAGTCTACCCCCATGAAGAAGGTGATCTCTTAATGGTTAGAAGGCTCCTTAGAGGTCAATCTTGTGATCTATCTCAATCCCAAAGAGAGAACATCTTTCATACAAGATGCAAAATTTTAGATAAAACTTGTTCTCTCATTGTGGATAGTGGATCTTGTTGCAATTGTTGTAGCACAAGATTAGTTTCCAAGTTGAACCTCACTATCATTCCCCACCCAAAACCTTATAAACTTCAATGGCTCAATGAGCAAGGGGAAATGATAGTTAACCAACAAGTGAATGTACCTTTCTCCATTGGGACATATAAGGATGAAGTTAATTGTGATATAGTTCCCATGGAGGCAGGACATATTATTTTAGGAAGGTCGTGGCAATTTGATAGGAAGATCATTTATAATGGCCTAACTAATGAGATTACCCTCACCCATCTTGGCACTAAATTTGTGTTGCATCCTCAAACACCTTCACAGGTGGCCAAAGATCAACTAACTATGAAAGATAAGAGGGATGAGGAAGAAAAATTAGAAAAACAAAAAAAAAGAAGGATAGTAAGGCCTTGTCTTCAAAGGCCAGGGAGAAGGAAAAAGAGTGAAAGGATTCCTCCAAGAAGATTGTTAAGAAGAAAAATCATTTTGCAACAAAAGGTGATATTAAAAGAGCACTCCTTCTTAAACAATCTTTCTACCTTCTCCTATCAAGGGAAACATCCCTTAGCACTGCCACAATTCCTACATTTGAGACCTTACCCCCAAAGGTCCAAGAACTCTTACATGAATTTGGTGATATATTTCCCAAAGAGATACCCCCTGGGCTACCTCCTTTAAGGGGAATAGAACACCAAATAGATTTAGTCCCAGGAGCAAGCCTTCCTAATAGGCCAGCCTATAGGACTAACCCTCAAGAGACTAAGGAGATAGAGTCTCAGGTTAAAGAATTGTTGGAGAAGGGTTGGGTCCAAGAGAGCCTAAGCCCATGTGCTGTGCCAGTGTTGTTGGTGCCCAAAAAGGATGGTACGTGGAGAATGTGTACAGATTGCAGGGCCATCAACAACATCACTGTAAAGTATAGGCACCCCATTCCTAGACTTGATGATTTGCTTGATGAGTTGCATGGTGCCAATATCTTTTCAAAAATTGATCTTAAAAGTGGTTATCACCAAATCAGGATGAAAAAGGGTGATGAGTGGAAAACTGGTTTCAAGACCAAGTTTGGTTTGTATGAATGGCTAGTGATGCCTTTTGGGCTCACTAATGCACCAAGCACCTTTATGAGGCTTATGGATCATGTCTTAAGGGATTTCATAGGTAGATTTGTAGTTGTTTATTTTGATGATATTTTAGTGTATAGTAGGAGCCTAGATGATCACTTAGGACATCTCAGACAAGTTCTTTCAGTCCTTAGGAAAAACACCCTCTATGCAAATATAGAGAAGTGTACCTTTTGTGTAGATAATATAGTTTTCTTAGGTTTTGTAGTTGGTAGAAATGGGGTCCAAGTGGACCCTGAGAAAATCAAGGCCATCCAAGAATGGCCCACCCCAAAAAGTGTGGGAGATATTAGGAGTTTCCATGGGTTAGCAAGCTTCTATAGAAGGTTCGTTCCTAATTTCTCTACAATTGCATCACCTCTCAATGAGCTGGTGAAGAAGAATGTGGAATTTACCTGGGGTGAAAAACAAGAGCAAGCCTTTGCTTTGCTCAAAGAAAAGCTTACTAAGGCACCTGTTCTAGCTCTTCCTGACTTTTCTAAAACTTTTGAGCTAGAATGTGATGCCTTTATAGTGGGAGTTGGAGCTGTATTGTTACAAGGTGGGCACCCTATTGCTTATTTTAGTGAAAAACTTCATCGTGCCACCCTCAACTACCCCACCTATGATAAAGAGCTTTATGCCTTAATAAGAGCCCTCCAAACTTGGGAACATTACCTTGTTTCCAAGGAATTTGTCATTCATAGTGATCATCAATCACTTAAGTACATTAGAGGGCAAAGCAAGTTAAACAAGAGGCATGCAAAATGGGTAGAGAACCTAGAGCAATTTCCATATGTTATCAAATACAAAAAGGGAAAAATAAATGTGGTAGCTGATGCCCTCTCTAGGAGACACACATTGTTTTGCTCCCTAGGAGCTCAAATTTTAGGATTTGATAATATTAGGGACTTGTATGCTTTAGATGAACATTTCTCTCCCATTTATGAGAGTTGTGGGAAAAAGGCCCAAGATGGATTCTATTTGGCTGAGGGGTATTTGTTCAAAGAGGGAAAGCTTTGCATACCCCAAGGATCCATTAGGAAATTACTTGTGAAAGAAAGCCATGAGGGTGGGCTCATGGGCCACTTTGGGATAGACAAGACCCTTGTCTTACTCAAAGAAAAGTTTTATTGGCCCCATATGAAGAAAGATGTCCATAAGCATTACACTAGGTGTGTGGCTTGTTTACAAGCCAAGTCTAGGGTGATGCCTCATGGGCTATACACACCCTTACCCATCCCATCTGCACCTTGGGTAGACATTAGTATGGACTTTGTCCTTGGGCTTCCTAGAACCCAAAGAGGTGTAGACTCTATCTTTGTGGTGGTGGATAGGTTTAGCAAGATGGCACACTTTATACCATGCCACAAGGTGGATGATGCTTCCCACATCTCAAAACTCTTTTTCAAGGAAGTTGTGAGACTCCATGGTTTGCCTAGGACCATTGTGTCAGATAGAGATGCTAAGTTCCTTAGCCACTTCTGGAAAACCTTATGGGCTAAGCTAGGAACTAAACTTCTTTTCTCTACCACTTGTCATCCACAAACTGATGGGCAAACAGAGGTAGTGAATAGGTCTTTATCCACCCTTTTAAGGGCTCTTCTGAAAGGCAACCATAAGTCTTGGGATGAGTATCTTCCTCATGTAGAATTTGCCTACAACAGGGGGGGTTCATAGAACCACCAAGCAGTCCCCTTTTGAGGTTGTCTATGGGTTCAATCCCCTAACACTGTTAGACCTCATTCCCCTCCCACTGGACACTTCTTTTATACATAAAGAAGGGGAATCTAGGTCAGAATTTGTAAAGAAGTTGCATGAGAGGGTTAAGAACCAAATAGAGAACCAAACAAAGGTGTATTCAACTAAAGGCAATAGAGGAAGAAAAGAGCAAGTTCTTAATGAGGGTGATTGGGTTTGGCTCCATCTTAGGAAGGATAGATTCCCTACTAAAAGGAAATCCAAGCTTAGCCCTAGAGGGGATGGACCTTTTCAGGTTTTGGAGAGGATCAATAACAATGCCTATAGGTTGGACCTCCCAGAAGAGTATGGAGTCAACACCACTTTTAACATTTCTGATTTAACTCCTTTTGCAGGTGGAGCTGATATTGAGGAGGAGGAACTAATAGATTTGAGGTCAAATCCTCTTCAAAGGGAAGGGGATGATGCAATCCTCCCTAGGAAGGGACCAATCACTAGAACCATGAGCCTTAGGGTAGATTTCTGAGCCCATGGGCCAAGGTTGGGTCCAATTATCTTTGTACATATTAGACTAGGATGTCATTATATTTGGTCCTTGTATTTAGGGCTCCATATTGTAGGTAGGGTACCCTAGAAATATAGGATTTTTCAGCCCTTGTATTTTTGGGCACCTAGACTAGTTTTTGTATTAGGGGTAGTTTTGTAATTTCACATGCACTAAGTGGATATTTGATGTGTGTGGTTGGAAATAAATTTAATTGAATTGGTAGAAGCCCAATGCAATTAAATTTTAGAGGGGGAGGCGAGCATTTGCTTACTACACCCCATTGCCACATCATATAGTCACACTTTGTGCATGTCCTTCATGCTTTTCATGCCTCATGACACCTAAGCACACTTAGTGGAGAATCTTGGAATTGATCTTGGATTAGTGGGCTGAACCATAACTAAAATTCACTAATCATAATTAGTGAAATTTTGGCTCCAAAGTTTGGCTCCACAAATTCAGTTTCAAATTCAAGTGAAATTTGAATTTCCCTCCCATTTTGTGTGACACTTAGGCTATAAATAGAGGTCATGTGCGTGCATTTTTTTGAACTTTGATAATTTGAATATTAACTTCAGATTTCAGAGCTCTTTTTGAGCACAAAATTTCGTGCTCTTCTCTCCCTCTCCCTTCATTCATCTCCTTCTTCCTCCAAGCTCTTATCCATGGCCTCCTATGGTGGTGAGCTTCTTCTAGACTCATCTTCTCCTTGAAGTGGCGTCTCCTCTCTCTCTTCCTTCTCCATTCCGCTGCCATTTATCTTCCAAGAAGCAAAGGAATCCATTGATGAAGAAGATCCTAGGCCTACAAGCTCCAATGGAGCTTACATCAGGTACTGCTATGACTTAGGAAAGATAGGAGAGGAAAAAAGCAAAACCACATGGACCTTGGAGAGCATTATGGATATTTTCATTTTAAAAATTTTTGGGGTAGTATCGTACCAAATATCACTAAATTACAAGTCAGTCCATGCAATACACCAAGTTCTATTGTTAATTGTTTGGTTTGGTTTGGTAATGAATGAAACAAACTGCTACTTCACTTCCTTTAAATCTCATGCCTTCTTTAAATATTTCTGCTAACATGATACTACCTCTATTTCAAAATATATGTCATTCAAGGTCATTGCAGACATACTGAGAAAGTTATTAAATAATCTCCATTGGAGCAAACTATAAATGTATCTAACAAAATTAACCTCTATTGAAATACTGAACATAACATTATCACTTCATTAACGTCTCCATTTAGTGGAGATAACAAGAGAGTAGGATAAAGTTGGTAAAAAAATAGTTTGGCTTTCTATATCAAAAGATAAAATCAAACAATTTATTCCGTGAGATGACGAATATTTTAAAACAGAGTAAGTATATTTTCTGGAGATTTGTTGAAACCTAGGAGACAGACCATTATGAAAATTGTATTTGTCTTATGATTTAATTACATTATTTTTTTTATAGGGCATCAGTTTATTGGGTTCGTTAGGTTGAAGACTTCAATTTTCTGTTCTTTATTTGTTATAACTTATAAGTCAGAACTCAGATAATTTAGTGAAATATAAGCAAAAGAAGCAGAGGACAATGACCTACGAACATTCTACAGTAATGAGAAACTTTTTATTTTCAATAGAAATGAAGCAGAAAGAAAGAATTTGGATTTGGATCCTCTCCTATAGAGGAATAATAGGATATGATCATGCTAATTAGTGGGACATACAACCTATCACAGTCAGTCCTTATTTGAGTCCTATCTCTCTCTTTCTCACACACACATAACCATACCCTATTAGCTGAAGTAGGAAAAGATCCAAAATCCACTAAAGTCATTTTGGCTTATAGCGGCAGCTAGGGGAGGTCAAAATACTACTAAATTCAAAATGTCAACAAAAATAATTGATGATAAAAAACCTTTTAATGCCAAATTTATAGATCTATTTCTGTTAACTCCGTTGATAATAAGGGTTATGGACTGGGTAAGCAGCTAACCTTGAATGTCGTTTCATCAAAAGCACTTAATGAAAAAAAGGGAGCAAGATAACGCATAGGCAAAAAAAAAAATTTTGAGATGTCCTTTAGCTACTTTGTTCACTAAAAAATTTTAAGCATTCCATTATTCTATTATTTTTTTATCAGCAAAATAGTAATGTATATTATAATAGTAAAATCAGTACAAGTGGTACTAGTGTATTTACATCCTTGATTGACTGTAGAGCTATGATGTCCTAATACAAGCTATAGTGCAAGAATTAGGAAGCCATAGATCTGAATGTAACTAGATTCTCAATCACAAAAAGAAAACTGTAGACCAAGAGGGATAAGAATGCAGTAATGAATTGGTAGTCATAATCACAAGGTACCTCCTTCAGCAGCTTTACTGATTTCAGTCCAAGAGGGATATGAATGTTGTAACCAGTCAACATTTATATGGTGCTGCGGTATGCTCTATAAGGAGAAAAAATGTTGAACTACTTCACTCACATGGAGAAAGTCAAACAAAAATTCATGGAAACAATCTATGTATCTATAAGAATGGATAATGGGCTTTATTGTTAATATAGTAAGAAAAGGCCAAGCATATCTAATATAAGAACAAAGGCAAAAAACTAAAATGCTCCTTATTTGACGATGGTATAATGAAAAACATAATTGGATCAAGCCCACAAGTTAAAATAATACACATAATGTCCTCAGTTCTTCCACTTTCATCTTCAAGCGCCTCACGAGTTCCGTTTCACAGTGCCCCCCTCAAATTGCAAGAACTACGTACCTGATTGAAGAACCAATACATACAATTTCTAGTTATTGATTGAAGGTAAAGAAAAAAAATTTAGATATAGGAAATAAAGAAAGTTGTGAAGTATACTATAAGCAAAAGCAAATGATAGTAGAAACTCGGTCACCACTTACATTTCCCTAATCAATACTTGCATATGCTCTCAGTCGTTTTCCTGAGTTGATCACTTTCCTATCTAAGCTTGGACATCCAAGTGCCAGAATAACTCCTATATCTTTTTGAGACAAGAATCTGAGAACAAAGTCATTTTTAAAATAACTTCTGTGCAAATTATGTTTCCTTCACAACAAGAAGGAATTTAAAAGAAAAATTTCGTGCAAGAATTATCATTGCCACTTAAACCAAAGATAGAGAAACTTTATTGACTTAAAGTCTGTTTGGATAAACTTCTCTATAATCACTTATAGAAGAAGAAAATAAGAAAGGAAAATGAATCATTGCCACTTACAAGTTTCTTTATAAGCTAAAATTAGTTTATGCATAAACTAATTTTAACTTTTGGAAAAAGTCATTTCATTTTATTCTTCTTATTTTCTTCTCTCATAAGTACTTATATAAAAATTTTATTCAAACAAACCCTTGGTCCCCATAGCATCAAATATGGAATAGAAGAAAAGGTATAAATCATGTCTAGGTTCATCTCCATTACCATTTGGATATCACAATCTGTCACAACTCAAACACCTTGCATGCACAATATAACTATGATGGCCAAACCAACAAATAATTAAACACCTAAACTAAATTTAAAGCATATGTCATAACCATCCCAAAGAACACTATTTTTAAACATATATGTTTACCTTTTTATAGTTTAGGATTTTAGGTTGGGGACTTACATCAAACAGGTATTATACACGTCAACATCGCACTACATAAACTCAATAATTTCCACTAATCATTCAATGTTACTAAAAGTATATATAGATAGTAGAGAGTAGAGTACTAACCAGTTAGATTCAAGTTATGAAAGAGTCATGGTTTCGAGAATTAGATGCAAACGAGCAAACATAGAGAAGAGGCTCAACTTTGGATCATTTTCACAATCTGCAATGAGCAAGTAGCAACTTTTAGTCACAAATGCTACAATTTTTTAGTCAGACACTTCCTTATTATAATGCCATTGTAAGAATCTCTTTAACTACAAAAACATTTGTCTATAGTCTGTACTAGGTCGGGTGGTATCAAAGTGTACTAAGGGAAACTACAAGTTTAACTCATTGAACATAAATTAGATTCATGCACATGATAACCAACAAGGGACGACAGGCCTTAGCCTATATTGCACCAAACTATTCATAAATTTTCTATGTCCAAATTGTCATCACCACCCAAAGAAAAGAAAATGCAAAATTCCAAGTCCTTAATAGCATAAGTGCAACTATTTGCCAAAATATAATCATAGCAATAAAATTCCTCATGAAAGAAGAAACAAAATGATTGTCAAACACAAAATCAATTTTGAATGGCTAAATAAAAATGTGTACCTCTTTTATTCTTTTCCTGACGCTCTTCACTTCATGAAAATGATCTACACAATTAGCAAACCAAAAATTAGAAATAGAAATTCAAGTTGAAGTGATGCATGCATATCTCTAATAGCATCTTGTGCTACAAAAATGACTAATGTTTTATCATTAAGTAATTTGGATGTCTATATCATTCAATAGCTTAAATTTATACTTTAATCACATTAAAAAAATAGATGAATGAAATACTAATATAGATACCGTTATATGTGCATTTGTAAAGCTACCCCAAACACACTATGAAGTTGAAGGAAATCCAGCAAGAATATTCTCATTAGTATTCAGAAAGTAACTTGCAAACTTAACATAATGTGAAAAACATGTCTTACCAAGATAATCACATTCAAATTTACCAGAAGCATCCTGTCATACCCTAATTTCATCCGGGGATTATAATTTGATGATATACAACCATTGATTGGCCGCTTCGAGATATTTGGCACCATTTGTTGCACAATATGTGAAGTCCTGAGACGTGCTGAAAATCCAAAGGAAGCAGGCTTACACGATCCGTGAAAATTCTGTGATGTGACGGAAATCGAAAGGGGGTATTTTTCGCAATCCGTGAGTTTTCGTAACTTCTTCGAAAGCTAAATAAAGAGTAAATACATAATCCGTAAGGACTCATAACCTTGCGGAAGGAAAATAAGTATCGTTACGAAATTCGTAAATTTTCGTAACGTTACGGAAAAAGAATTACCAAAAAAGGTAGAGGGGGTGCATTTAGTAAAAAGGGGGGTACAAATAGCAATCAGGCCCACTTGGGCCTTCCAGATTCTTCCTCCAGAAGGTTGTTGCTTCTGGAGGAAGCAACCTTGCTCGCCTGGGCGAGCTGGGTGGCAAGCTCCTCCCCTATTTTGCTATAAATAGGGGGAGGAGTGAAGGGAGAAGGGGTTCAGCCTTCTTGGCACTTCTTATTCTCTCGAAATTGCTGAGGAAAATTATTTCCGTGAAGAAAATCCAAGCCGAGGCGCTTCCGTAACGTTTCCGTGAGTAATTACGCGAAGATTCTCGACCGTTCTTTAACATTCATCGTTCGTTCTTCGTTTTCTTCAGTCTTCAATGGGTGAGTACTTCAAACCGAGCTTTTCAATTCATTCTATGTACTCGTGGTGGTCCACATTTTGTTTCATGTATTTTTATTCTCGTTTTCATTCGCTTTCTATACCCCCTTTTGACGTGCTTAAGTCATTTATTTAAGTCATTTCTCGCCTAATCTAAAAATAAAATAAATTTCCACCGATCATTTGAATTGTAGTATTCGTTAATTTCTGTTAAAATGAATTCCGACCGTTCAGTCATGCCGTAACCACGTTGGAAATCAAAAAAGAGGTAAAATAATAATATAATAATAAAAAAATACCTTTTAGTAAAATAAAGCGAAAAATCAATCGGACGTGTTCTCTTTGGGATTTCTCATTCTTAATTGAATCGGCTAATAACTAAAGTGAAACTAAGGCTAAAATCAACTCGCCTAGTCAAGCTCGTCCACAAAAAGTAGGATTTGAAAGTTTATCATTTCAGTTTTCTTACCAAGTAAAATGGATCATTTTTAAGGTCCAACGCCTTAAAATGATCACTTTTCAAAGTAAAAAGAATCACTTGATTCACGCATAAGAAATAACTACGTAGGTCTGATTTCCTCTTCGATGGAGGGTACGTAGGAGCAAGAGCCCCGCTTTTGTCGACCTCAAAAAAATAAAAAAGAACTAAAGTTAAGATAACACAATTTCCACAATTCTGAAAAATAGGCTGTTGTCCTTTGAGACAAACGTGAGAGGTGCTAATACCTTCCTCAAACGTAAATACAACTCCCGAGCTTAGAATTTTCATTTTGACCGGTTTCCTTTGGTTTTCCCGACGTTTTCCACAAATAAACGTTGGTGGCGACTCCGCGCACCTTTCCTCCTTTGGGAAGCGCACCCGTGAGCCTCGCCTCGCACGCCCGCAAAAGGGCACGTTGCGACACATCCTCAATTACCTCCTTCCACATTTCTAAAGTGCAATTCATAGTCTCTGAAATTACTTTGATTTGTAACAAATAACATTACACTCACTCCTATCATATAATATGACATTATTATTTCCATTTTTTTACTTCTTTTCAATTTCACTACCTCCAGAATTATAATCATTATCTAAGTTAGTAATTCAACTTATCCAACCTTTGATTCTGCATTGAATCTAAACATAGAGTCTTATTTTGAGATGCCCAATTTCTCTCAATCGAAGCACCTTCTCCACCGCTACTGTCACAACCTTCCTCACCGTCCAATTCTTTGTCGAGGAACTTGATACGGCACGAGCCAGCTCTTAGCATCGCGGCTCAATGTGCCACCAATGGCAATTACGCTTCTAATCAGAGCCACAACAATGCACTCTACCGAAGTGCTTCCATGTTAGGTACAATGCTGCCTCGTCCACCACCTAAAGTCACAAAGCAACACCAATCTACGCACTCGTGTTTACATCTGATCAATGAAGAAGAGAGAGCGTTGAAGCGAGAATGAGGATCGGGGTGAAAGAAAGAAAGAGTTGAAGCAAGTCACTGATCGAGTGAGTAATGATTGAAGCGAGAATCCAAATCGGGGTGAGAGAAAGTTAGAATTGAAGCGAGTCACTAGAGAGTGGAGAGTGAAGACTAATGAATGTTTGATTAAAAAATTAATTAGTGATTAGTTAAATTGTTTTTTTTTTCTGAATGAGTTATTATTCTAATGCTAATTTTGTGATAATATTATTGGAAATTGCTTTCATATATGTAATTTTCGACAACAATTACTTATGGGTCATTAATATCTTTAATTAAATAATAAAACACTAGCAATTGTTTTATTTCCAAATAATAATCACAATTAAAAATACATTTTGGTGTAGTGGTAGGCACATGTTTTTCAAGAATTTTAGCTACACTAAGTATCAATAGGTAAAAGTCTTCATGAATTTTACATATTTATTAGGTATTAAAAGACTTTTGCTACACTTAAAGTCTGTGGGTAAAAATATTTTTTAATTTTACCTACATAAATTTATGTCCATAGGTAAAAGTGGTTGTAGGTACAGATCATTTTTCTTGTAGTTCGTGACTTAATTTGTGTAATAGTATAACTATGTGACTTTGTGATAATATATTAATATTAATATTAATATTAAGGGAATAAAAATGCATGTGATACAAATTTAATTTTTTTGGGATGCTTGAGTATGTTGACTGCGATGGCATTATTGGATACGAATTAGGATATCTAACGTAATTCTTTTTATTATTGTACGTTGTTGGAGACAAGTGACTTGGTTATCTCTATTTTTTTATTAGTTAGGCAATGTGAGAATCTATGAATTAGGGATTGAGAAATTTTCTTAACTAAGACTATCTTAAAGACATTTATTAGTATTTAGCTAATATCCATCTAAAAATATCCTTATCACTTTTAGTTTTTCAAAAATTTGCTAATTAGTTTGGTCTTTGTTTCTAGTGCATTTCCTTTGTTATGGTTTGGTTGAGTGAAAATGTGAAAATGACATGACAACTATGTAGCTTGTTATATATGCAGTCAGTAAAGAATAATAATTTGAACCGTTGAGCGAGAGAGAGAAATATAAATAATTGTTTGGTGATATAATTTGGTGATATAATATTTTTGTGTTGCTTGGATTGGTTCTATTTTTAATTTGCAGGTTTGGGTAATATTAACAAAATAGACAAAATATTAAGAAAATGCAAAAACAACATGATTCTTCCAAAACCGATGTTGTATTGAACCTTACAACATTGTTTTTGTCAAAACTCAGGTTCTTTTGCTACTATACAACATCAATTTTGTCAAAACCAATGTTGTTTTGCTACTATACAACATCAGTTTCTGGAAAACCGATGTTGTTAGGTGTATGACAACATCAGCTTTAGAAAAACCGATTGCATATTTTACATTTTTTTTGGTTTATTGCTTATTATACAACATTGGTTTTCTTAAAAATTGATGTTGTGTAGTGTATGTTAACATCGGTTTTGCATAACCAATGTTAACATAGATACTTTTAACGCCGGTGGTTTCAACATCAGTTTATAACCGATGTTGAAAGTCCAAAAGAACTGATGATAAAAGCCTATTTTCTAGTAGTGCACTTAAATAAATATTGTCACGTTCACACTTAAATTCAAATTTCTATATCAAGCCATCCCTGAATTTTGATTCACATAAATTTTTGACATATATGCATATAAATAAATGTATATAATTAACCATTACATATATAAACAAGTATGCAATAATCTAAATAAATCTATATAAAGGAGTAGGCTATCAAAAAGTTCGAAATGGATATCTTATGTTGCTGACATGTGGTATAAACAGGGCTAACATGAGCATTTTGAAAATTTGAAGCATATTCATATTCACCTCCACTTGAGCTTCTTCGGTTCATAATTCTCTTCATCTCTTCTCTATGTCTTCATTCTTCATTGACCCGAGCTTCTTCATCGACATTTTTCCTCTCTTTTCATCTCTTCTATACTTCATCGACACATGAGATCTCTTCATCTCTTCTTTACTTCATCAAAATTGTGTTGTGCAGTGATTCTTTAGTGTTTAACATCTCTTTTCATCTTTGAGACAGGGATAGCCATGATTTATGTTGCCATCGCTGGTGTCGGATGCAACTCAATCGTCGAAATCAATAAGTGGAGGCCACAACCAGAATTTTTCATATCAATTATACCAAACAATGCCATTCCAATGCTCTATTTCGTCACATCTCTATGTCAATGCTGTAGAGAACATGAATCCTCTTGGACAATTTCCCATAGAGAATGCATATGAGATGTTAGAAGTGTCCGAGACTAACTCCTTAGACAAGATAAAAGCTGTTAGGAGTGTCCGAACCTAGCTGAGTCAAAGAATGGTTCCACTGTGTCTTGACGATTTGTACAAATTCTAGCTGCCTATGAGGTTTGTTCAAATCATGTCCTATTTTATGAATTATCATTAATGTTGTTGATTAATATAACCTTAATCATATGTGTAGGGGTAGTTTTATTTCTGGCTAAAATATTGTAGATAGCTTAATTAAAAGGAATCATTGTATTCCTAGCTAAATTAGAGCTTGAATTAAAACGAATCAACCAAGTTTTGCTTATTGAAGAATCCATAATATTATGATTTGAGGATATTTCATATACTATTGTGTTCAGTGGACTGAATAATTGGTTTTGTTTGAATATTCTAAATACGACCAATGTATATCGAATTGAGAAGTGGCATGCTCATAGTAACCTTTTGATACTCTATTTTTTTCTCCATTGCATTTTAGTTAGCTCTTGAACACATAAAAATTGTCAAATTGATGCAATGAGTTCGAAGAAGCTCCCATGTGTTAATTAGGGGAACAACTACCTATTGCCCTTGAAGGATCAAAGATGTTCTGCATTCAATAGTTTAATCAAATGAACAAATAACATCATTTTGATAGTTTCTTAAGCCCAAAGTTTAAAAAGTAACATCATTTTGATGATTTGGCCTCTCTGTCATTTTGGTGTTCATTTTTCAACATTGGTTTTTGGTATTGCTTGCATTGGTCAAGTTAGCAGTGGGGCAAACTCAGTCATCTTCTGATCTGTAACAATTTTTCTTCTTTCTTTTTTATTCACAAATCATAGCCTTTGCCTAAGGGTCATGTCATGTCCATATAGTTTATATTATATACATTCAACTCTATTTTTTCAAAATATATAGAGAGAAAATAAATAATATTCCATTTTTTTCAATGTTTTACTCTGCTTCTACAAAGGTTGCTGTGTACATAGGGTTGTCCATATAATATGAGGTTTGTAATTAACTAGTTGGAGAGTTTAAGTTATATTAGACCATCATAGGGTATGTTTTCATGAAGGTTTTATTAAACAATCTACGACACAACATCAAGGTTTTTGAGTGGTTAAGAAAAAGGAAAAATTAACAAACTAACAATTAACATTTGTCAATAATTTTTGTTTTAGGTTTCTATGGAAGTAGAATTAAAGATCAGAGTTTTAATGTGATGAAAATTTAAAACCTTGGTTTTGATAGAAGAATTTTGAGTTTATATGGTCGTGTTACAAAATTACAGTTAGTGGAGCATGAAATTGATCAGACAGTGTTATAATTTTGTAATTTTCTGGAAGAGGTGAAACAAGTGAAGAATTTTGTAATGGGTTTCAATTTTTTTTGCTTTAAATTGTTGAAACTCGAAATTTAGAATAGTAGATGGTACAAAGATAAACTATGATTGATATGCAGATAGAATGATCCCACTTCTACTGTGTTGCATTGTCATGTGTAATTCTGTATTGGATCATAATGGAAGGTGATTGCGACATGATAGATATTATGCTTTTGCTAGCACTTGAGTTTTTTTATTTACCATTATTTCTATTGATTCACTTAGGAAAATGACACAGTAGTTCATTAGTGTCAGTCATCCTTTACGGAGAGAGGAAAGGGTGACATAATGCTACAATCACTTTCTATACAGTACTGAGTTGTGATCATAAATTCATAATAGAATTAATTCAAGTTGATAACTTTTCCTTCTTTTTTTTTGAAGTGGGAAAAAAGAAGAAATTCTTTTGAACCCCCGAATGGGGAAGGACATATTCATTCATCAATGTCTAATCTATGTAGTGCAAAGCCATGTTGTACTTCACCCCACTACAAACAAATGAAAGAAGACTGAATTTCTGGTAAAAAGAATTGAAAGTCCCCACATTGCTTTCCCATGATATTCTAATAATGCATTATTATGCTAAGTTTGCATAAATGACGCGGGATATGGCTTTAGTTTAAGCATTTTATTCTTTTGGGTATGGTTATGATTGGGAAACCAGTTTGGTTAGTGGCAGTGGGATCCTGCAAAGGTTATTAACATAGTAGAGTTTGACATCTGGGATTGGCTGGATGACATGAGCCTTGAGCAAAGACTTTGCTTTTCTTTTCTTTCTTTTTTCTCTTGAATTTTGGATATGTTGTACATGGTCTAATAAATATTTTTTTTGGTCCTTGTTGATTAATTGGATATAATATGTTCATGGTATTGGCAAGATGACCGCATACTTCATGACTTTAACTATGGGAAATCTTGCAGATCATACATTACATTGAGTGTGTGTGGGTAACTATAATGAGGTTTTCCCTTGGTTACATTATAGGTAATATTGACTTAACAAAATAATCTATGATACACTGCAGATTCTTTCAAATTCTCAAAAGAGAGCCCATTATGACATGTACCTGTTGTCTAAAAAAAAAACTTATGCAAAGGCATTTTGGACAGGGTTCAAAATTGCAAATTTAAAAATCACATGCTACTAGGTTCAAGGAAATGGAACTTGTTGAATGGTTAAAATGGTACAGATTAACTATAAGTAATATTTTGGCAGAAAAGAATATGGTAGTTGGAACTGGCTATTTTGATGTACTTGAGAAAGATTTTTATTTAGCTATTCATGCAACATACTATGCAAAGGCATTGTGGACAGGGTTGAAAATTTACAAATCACAGGCTACTAGGTTCAAGGAGATGGAAATTGTTGAATGGTTAAAATGGTATAGATTAACTATAAGTAATATTTTGGCAGAAAAGAAGATGGTAGTTGGAACTGGCTATTTTGATGTACTCGAGAGAGATTTTTATTCAGCTATTCATGCAACATACTATGGTCCTGAAATTCATTCCATGGAGCTTCTTCCTAAATGCTTTGAGGCTGAGGAGAGGTCCTCTTATGAAACTCCTGAGGTTTTGCACTTAGTTTCAGGACATGATCTTTTCGGAATGGTTTGCCTAGCCAACAAGGTTCCAGAGATATCAATTACAAACAATGAGAAGTCAACATCTTTTAAATTCTTCCTTTCAAGCCCGTGTCAATCTATAATAGATTTGAACATCCACAGGAATGTAGAAAGATCAAATGATTTTGAAACTCACAAAGGTCACTGCTCTAAAACTTCAAGTATTGTATCAAATGCATATAGACATCTAAAACTTAAAGTTTATATATTACTCCAAATTCTAAATTCTAACATTTAACAAATAAATTTACTTATTAACCAAATCACAATTTTGCTACTAAAGAAAAAAACAAATATAGCACAGCGTAGCGGAGCAACCCGTGCGTACGCACTGGTTACAAACTAGTTATATATATAAACACATATACTTGTAAGCATAGAAATATACCTATAAGTATATAAATGCTTGCCGCAACACCCAGAATTTATTAATCACCATTATCCCAAAAACTAAGCTCTGCAAACCATTTATACATTTATATTTAACTCCTAAAGCATATATCAATATATGATATAACTCATAAGCAAGTATTCTTGTATATATAATTGGAATCTTAGAAAAGAATATAGTACATAATTATTCTATTGTATATCCATATCAACGTGCATAAACACAACCACTAGGTTTTTCGAGAAACATGTATCTCATATTAGCGCATGATTTTATCAGTCAACTAAAGAAAATATTGGCTAATTTCAAAAGGAAACCACACAAGTATGCTAATTATTTATTGTAGCACTGTCAACATGAATCAATATTATCAACTCTCACTTTGAAATCAAATTGTTCCAAACGGAAATTAAAAACATGAAATAAAAAACAATAAGATGTTATGGGGTATTCATAATTTATCCAAGATCAAAGGAGACACAAACATATGATTCATTGTAATCTATGAATAAATCCTCTACCCATCATGCAAGAAAAGATGTTCCACTCCCTCCTTTACCTTGATCATGTGTTTCTCAAAGAAAAGCAGCACAAATGACCATCCTCTATCCGTCCTTCATTTGTGATTTTCATAGTACGGTCCCCAAAGAGAAAAAGAAGGAGACGGTGTAAGGAATAGACTAGGTTTCTAGAGAACTTGTCAACTTTTAGAGTTGAATCGGTCTTCCCAAGACTAAAGGCCCAAAAGCATTTAACCCAACATAATTTTATTATTATTATTATTAAAAAATAAATGACATAAATTATTTAACAAAAAATAATATATATATATATATATATATATATTTTAAAAAAATAGAAGGATGTTACAATTCCCCCCTCCTTAAAAGAAATTTTGTCCTTGAAATTTAGCTGAAAAGAACAAACCAAGATATGATTCTCCCATGTGGCTTTCCAACTCCCATGTAGCACTATCTTTAGTAGCTCCTCCGCTCACAAACTTGATCAAAGGAATATCCTTCTCTCTTAGTTGTTTCACCATTTTTTCCTCAATCCTCATTGGTAATGGATCATAGATATATTTTCTGAGTTGGGAGACATGGAAGACACTATTGAGATTTGAGAGGGATGGTGACAAGGCAATCTAATAGGCAACTCCGTTGACTCTTTTTACGATTTGGTAAGAACTGTTGAAATGAGGAGTAAGCTTGTGAGACTTCAATGTCCGACAAACCTCAGTCCACAGAGTGACTTCCATGAATACATGATCACCTGCTTAAAACTCTAAATCTTTCCTTTTCTTATCATGATAACTCTTTTGTTTGATTTGAGCTGCTTCTATTCTCTCTTGGATCAACTTGACTTTTTCAGTGGTTTGTTGCACCACTTCAAGTTCTAGCACAAGGTTATCACTAGGTTCTAACCAACAGAAAGGTGTTCTACATCTCCTTCCATACATTTAATGGTATCAAAGTAAACCTCTCTCCTAGTATAGTGTAGTTCGAGGATGAATCACATTGGAATGAGATGGATTTAATTGGTACTACTTATACCATCAAGATGCATCTACTTTTCTATAGCATATCACATAAGAATTCCACAGTTATGCATGCTTGGCTGGGAGTAGTTATGAGATGTGTGACCTTTTGAGATGTTTTGTAGAAAGTGTGTGAGTGAGGAGAAGGCATGCTGAAAAGTTTCGTGTTGGTTTGTGAGGACAGTCATTGTTCCTAAAAGTAGTCCAAGCAGGTTGTCAAGTTCTCGAAAAAGGCTACTTACGGAGGATTTTGACTAGTGGAGGGTTATAACACCTTAAATGACTTTTTCAAAATTTTGCTTGAAAGACTATTTAAATAATAAATATTGTGGAATACATGTCATTAATTTTTAATTTCTATTTCTAAGTTGGAAAAATATCTCATAATTTTTTTTCTCTTTCGTTTTTTTTTGTAAGTAAGATGAAATAAAATCTAGTAAAATAAGCATGTTGCTTGAAAAGCGTTAAGTTTTCATGTTGCAATTAAATTTGTAAATAAATGAACCTAGATTTATATTATGAAGCCTTTGTACATAAATGAAGCAAATAAATAGTGTCACGGTAGAAGAAATTTGGATACAACCCAAAGTGTAAAAGTAATGAAACGATCGATATACATCAGCTACCTAAAAAAATACATTTACAATGAAAGTCCTACCCCTCAAAATGCATCAAAATATCAAAAATGATTTAGGATCATAACAGATCACTACCTGACTAAAAGTACAGAATTACGCCTAAGGTATAGGCACAGTAAGGTAATCAATCCTCCTCCTCAAATGAAGGCTCTATGTCTCATAGAAGCTCGCGATACTCTTCCTCTTGCTTAGGTGTCAAATGAAGGCTCTATGTCTCATATCGGTGACCTACATGGGGCGTATTAACTCAAATCTCTAACTAAAGACATTACTTCTCACATCAAACCTCACTAGGACATGAATTATTGAGCATACTGAGGCACTTCCATGCCATGATAAAAACTAATATTTTCAAACCACTCCAATTGTCAACGAGACGTAAATCCCTAAGGAATATAGCAATACCAATATTGATCGATGGTGCTGGGCATGACATCTGGTCTATATATTGGCACTATGTGCTCAAGAGTGTGACACATGTAAAGTGACGTGCGTGTACCCCAACACGACCATACTCTTTCTCTTTGCCTACTACGCCAAGCTTGCAGAAGGCGTGGCTCCCTTGACATCTTTTGAACCTAAAAGTTGTTGGTTGTAGGGGTGAGTCCTCGACTCCTCAAATGCCACATAATAGTCAAACATAGACAACATGCAACCTAGTTAACCACTACGTGTGATTTCTCTAAACAAACAACACTCTTGAGATCCTAAGCGCGTAACTAACATACTTATCACCTATTAGGGCCCAATCTCTACCCCTAATCCTCCCAGGTCTTGATGGTCTTACATAATCACATGGATCACAGTCAAGAGTGATCACCACATATGGATACATCATACATCAATCCTCAAGCTCCCAACTCAAAAAAATTAGTCTCAGAGCTAGTCAAGAGTAGCAAAGTGAGGCATATGAGTTACCCGCACCGAATGAGTACACCAAATGTTGGATAGCTACCACTCGCTCATTCCCTCGGGTTCTTTGAACCTCTCTGCCCACTATACCTCAGTGTATCTCTGTCCATCATTTACTTTCTCAACATAATCTCACTTTCTCACAAAAGAAAAATAGAACCATTGGTTCCTTACTCTCTTTCCAATCCATTTGACTTCTGCCAATGCATCATATGCGTAGCCCTCGTGCCACGTGCATCAACAAACGCGTGCAAACAAGAAAATAAGAAAAAGAGACCAAGCTCAAGCCTACCTATTGCTCTCAGCATGAAACAATTAGACATCATAATGGATATGATTACAACAATCTAACAATCATAACAAACAATTTACCGAGGTTCGGACACCTCCAGACCCAAACCACAACGCATACAAATAAAATAGCAATATACATATATATATATATATATATATATATATATATATATATATATATATTGTAAAATATAAATTCACACACCACATATATAATTTGTTGAAGTTCACACTCTTTCGGTCTTACAATTCACCAAAAATAATAATAATACATGCATGCATGCATCTTAGTAATTTTATCAGTAGAGAATCATTATAATTTTCAGAATAGTCATCAACAATCAAATCTTACAGTTTATTTCAACAATTTTGTAGCAATTAAATCAATAGTTCACTACTAGAAAATAGGCTTTTAACATCAGTTTTTTTTTTACTTTGAATATTGGTTTTTAACCGATGTTGGATCCATTGACATTAACGAACTCAATTTTAACATCAGTTTTCCAAAAGCCAAGGTTAACATACACTACACAACATCAGTTTTTTTAGAAAAATGGATGTCGTATAATAAGCAATAAACCAAAAAAAATGTAAAACATGCACAAAAACAACATCAATTTTTTTAGAATCGATGTTGTGGTACACCTGACAACATCGGCTTTCCTAAAAACCGATGTTGTGTTGCACACGACAACATCAGCTTTCCTAAAAACCAATGTTGTGTTGCACACGACAACATCGATTTTCTCGAAAAATCGATGTTGTCAGGCATAAAACAACATCAGTTTTCCTAAAAATTGATGTTGATTTATGCAGAACAACATTGATTTTTAGAAAAATTGATGTGGTTTTTTGCAATTTTTTTGTTTGTTTTTTAATATTACCCAACCTGCAAATTAAAAAATAGACCAATCCAGGAATTTTGACAATACAAATTTTTATATTATTAATGAATAATTACTATCAACTATAAGAAATAGTTAAAGAAACAACAATGTCAATATATAAAATTATCTACCATAACTGAATCTAATTAAACTATCTATACAATTGTAAAATTTCTTAAACACCTAGTGTTTCATTTTTAACTTTGAGATAATATCTTGCCCACTAAATGTTATTTTCCTTTAATCTCTCTTGTTCAAATGGTCTTGGATCAATAAAATATTGCATGGTATAATAAAACATAACTTCATCAGTATAAACAATAACAAGTATAACAAATGAAATTAGTTTTGAAGTAAACAATTACCATTTCCCAATTATCCTTGAAATCTCCTAGGAGTATCATTGACATCCAATGAATCACATAATAGCCGCACTCAATGCTTCCTCTTTGCTTATTAAACTAAATTCAATCAGATATTGAAAATTAATCGAAAATCTATCAACACAGTAATAAAATGTAATTTTTAAGATATCAAGTATTGTTTAACTGGAATCCATTTAGCAGTAGCCTTGGATTTACTTCCTTGGATATCATTGAATCCCTTCAAAGCACTGGTTAAGAGAAACATGCATGCACATTGTACCATTAAAATATTGATATCTTACAAATTACAACTGACTTGTTAATAATTCCTTTGAAGTAGTTGTCAAACTTATTGTGCAAGGAATAAAACAAGATGACAACATTGACCTTAGGACATAAAACAAATAATTGTCAATGCGCACTGCATTGAGGAATATTAAGCTAATATAGTGCATACATTATTTAAATTGATTTGTTCAGTTTTACTTACCCATTCAAGTAGGCTCCTAGGTAGACATCTCTTTGTGAATTCAGCATTCATTCCTTAATATAATCCTTAGATTCAATTTGTGATTGCCCAGATATGGATTGTGGCTCAAGGAATCCATACACAGAAGCATTCTTCGATCACAAACTTATTCATATGCCTATTGTTGTTAAAATAAAGTAAATTATGCATCAATTTAAAACAATCAATTATGTAATAGATTGTAATGTAACATGACTTACAGAATCCACATTTGTATAACAAAGATGTTGAGACATTGATCATCGTGTGCTATTTAAGGATCTTCATGCTTTATGTACAAGGGGACATCATCATTATACACCCCAAACACAGTTCAATCCCACGACAACTACATAGTCTTGAGGAAAAGCTCTGGGATCATCAATGTCATCTGGTATAGGGGATCATCTTCATGTTCTGGCCTATCTACAGGTTTCGGCAATCCTGCAGCTTGATGTTTATCCTACACAACTAATAAACATAAGTCAATGATAGTCAAGACTTTATTTGTAAAAAATCCATTTTTTAATAATATCAAACACAACAAAAGGAAATACATATTCTAAAATAGGTTGTACAAGATGTGTCGGTCAAGTAAGGAAGGTGCTAAGGGCCTGCCCCACTAACTAAACCTCTTGAGTGGGTATAGGGACGTGAGCATCAGTATCTCAAACTTCCTCAACACCAACCTTCACTTGATCATTGCCCGAAGGGATGTTTTGGATGATTTTCAACCCCTCATAAACTCTTCTAAGGGCAACCAGGCAGGGAGGATTGTCATCAATATACAACCCACATTTTTCTGATTCACCCCTGCCTGGGTTCTACCCCAAGGGATCGATAAAGCTTCCCTTTGCGCTAACACGGGCAGCAGAAGGACCAACTTCAAGCTTAGGAGGCAGTATGATTCCTTGGGATTGCATCTCCGACTGCATCTGGCTGAAGGACAACACTAGTTGTCGAGTCACTTTTTCAATGATTGACTGCTACAACTGGTTCCTGATTTTCTATGTCAACTACTATAGCTCTTCGGGAGTGATGGAAGTAGATGTGAAGGAGCTTTTTAAAGCCAGTCCATAGTATAGTTTGATCGTGACACCGACTCCAGCAGCACAAACATAACCAGAGTGCTTTGGTCACCTAATGGCAGCAGTCAACACATCTTAACATCCATGGGCAACAAAGCTGCCATGTGCTGACCGCTCTTCAAGGGAATCTTCCAGTCAACAAAATATTGCATGAGTTTATGGACTACTGTTGTTATTATAAAAATTGACCATTGAAATAACAAAAATAACCTACAATCCTATATGTAATTTCGCGTGTTGCCTCAGATGTCATCTCTCCATATTTTTTTGGTATGAGTCATCTTCTACTTCACATGTCATCTAGTAAATAATAACCCCCATGAGACAACATGTGAGGGGTAGTGTTTAGTTTCTGGATGGCCCGAGCCTTCTTTCTAACATCCTGTCACCATTAGATAGAAACTTGTCAACAAAATACGCTTGAAAATAATGCATAACTGTCAAATTCATAAACAATGCAAGTTAACTAACCTCCCATGAAGGGTCTCTATGACTCTGGCAAAATTGTTGCCATTTTCTATGTTAATACCGCACTTCTGATAGACAGTGTCATCCTCCTCCTCCTTATCTTGTGCCAGAGCCCATTTAGCGGTCAAAATTGACTTAAACTGCCTCCATCGCTCTGCTACGGTCTTAAGGATTTTCTTCTTCATCCTTTGGTCAGGTGCTTTTGGAATATCAAATTTAGCCTGTGATACATAAAATACATTTACTAGTTATTCAATAACATTCAACATTATTAGATTTTTGGTACAACCAATTACAATAAGATTCAACATTTTATTCAAATGCCTGAATGTCCTACCAAATCAAATCCTCCTGAGATGTAGGAACTTATTTCCAGTTAACAAATGTAACGTCCACCTTGTTTCAATTGAAAATCCTGAAATACATCCCTAACTGTTTCTATGGGGACCATCAGGTTTCCCAATGGAAGAATCCACATGAATCCTTGGTCTCTCCATCTCGATGGGTCTGGTAGCCAATAATTTGAACTGTGTTGCTTTTCTAGTCTTCTTTGGCGAAGACGACGAAGGTGTTGTTGACTTTAGAGAAGGAGGGGAGCTCGGTAGCGTAGTCATCTGCTTGTTAAAAAACAACATTAATGAAACTCATCTCAAAATTATAGTAAGTTATGTAATTGTAAATATGGAAACAAGTAAATATATAAAAAAAAAGATTACATTATACGATGTTAATTTATTCTTCTTCATCATGATCATCAAGATTTTCATGGACATCGTTAACTTCTTCTTTTCCGTGACGTTAGACATTTGTGTGGAGAAAGGAGTGAGACAAGTATCTAGAGTTGAATCATCATCTTCAAGATTAAGACTAATGGTTTTTCTGTGTAGAACCACTGACCAACTCTCATCACAAGGATCTTGAACGTAAAAAACTTGTTTAACTTGTTATGTCATGATGAAAGGCTCATTATGATAAGCTAGCTTTTTTAGATCTACCTAAGTAAATCCAAAATCATCAGTTCCCACACCCATATTGCTATCAACATACTTACACTTGAAAACACACACATCGAATTTAACATAATTAAGATCCCAGATTTCTTCAATAACTCCAAAGTTTGGCATGGATGCTAGACAAGGATTATCATTATGTACAATAGCAAAGTGTTGGGATTCCGCCCTAAGACCAACCCCACTGTTTTGCATTGTACTTTTATCGACTTGTGATTTGGTGTAGAACAAATACTTGTTGATATCGTATCCCTGCCAACTTCTAACATTTATTTTAGGCTCATATGCTTTTCCTTATCATTTTAGAAGCATTATCATTGCAAAAGATTGTATCTTTAAACCAATTTATCACCACCAAAGATTGTATCTTTAAACCAATTTAGGAAAGTCTTATTATGTTCTTTCAACACCATATTCTTGGTCATTTATGGTTTACTTTCCCTAACAAAAGCTTCCTAATGAACTATGTATGACAGAACTTCATTACTATTATTTAGTATATACAAATAAGCTTGTTGTAATTCCTTTAGACCCAAAGTTATAACATGTAGCCCTCGCAAACCCTTGCCTCCCACTCATCATATCGAGACTCCGAAAGCCTATCTGGTTTGGCATTTTCAATGTACTCTAAACAAAATTCCATATCTTTTTCTGCAATGTATCTTTCAACAATGGATGCTTCAGGATAATGTAAATTCTTTGTATACTCTATTAAGATCTTCTTGTAAAGCTTAACCGGGTACATCCACCATATATAAATGAGATCACACAATTCAATTTCCTTCACCAGATGAACAATTAAGGAAACCATGTATTAGAGATAGGGGAGCAACATGAAGACTAAGCTTTGAAGCTTGAAGAAGTTCTCTTTTTACATGCCTAACTCTTTGGGTGACATTTGTATTGATGGTTGCATCTTAGTCTCTATATTTTCATATGTACATCATGCATCATCATCATGTAGAGGTAGGAAGATTGTTTCTAAAGTTAGAAGCTTCTTTAGTGCATAAAACTCTTTATTTTAATCGATTACAAGACTATTTGTAATTGATTACACAAGTGTTTGTAGTTTACAAAGGGATTCTAGTTTAGGTTTAATCAATTACTGGTTAACCATAACCGATTACATAGTTCAGTTGAGATCATGTTTGATTTTTCATGAGTCTCTGCTTTAATCGATTACCAGGTGATCATAATTGATTACTTTGTTCTTAAAGGTGTTCCCATAAGTGATCAAGAACACCTTAATCAATTACATTTTCTTGAAAGTTTTTGAGATGTTGTGAAGAACACTTTAATTGATAGAAATGATGATATAATTGATTACTTCGAAATAATTGATTATATTGGATATTTAATTGATTACAGACAGTTACAACTATTTTCTCTATAAATAACAACCTTGTGTTCTCACTTTTAATAGAAGAAAGAAGAGAGAAGAAAAAATACTTAGAATAAGTGTGCGACTCATAACTTCTAGACTTTATTTTCTAAAGCTCTCATGGTAAAAAGTGAGTTATGAATCTCTTGTGAGATCAAGAAGAGACTTATTCACTGAAGCAAAGGTTCTTGCGTGTGACTAATTAGGTTATGTCTCTCTTTGACTCAAGTTTTTAATATGTTTTACATGTTGTTAGCATATGCATGAATTTCTAAAGGCATGCTAGCATAGGGTTTTCTAGTTTAGGCTAAGGGTAGGTTTCTCTTAGGCTCTTATTCACAAAGGACCCGAGGGTTGGGTACCTTAGTCTCTTTTTGTTGGGGTTGAAATTGAGATTGATTGTGATTGCTTGTAAGAATTCTATATGTATAGTGAAAATCTAATTCGGATTGAATTAGATAACTGGAGTAGCTTCTTTAGAGATAAAGAGTGAACCTGTATAAAAATTGGTGTACAACTTCTCATGATCTTATTTTTCTTTCTCAATGTATTCTTGACCAATTTGCTGAAGTTTAAAGAAAATATCTTTTAATAAGAAATTTAACTAAAGGATTTTGTGCTAAGGGTGATTGGTTAAATATTTGTTTTAACACAAGTTTGTGATATGATCCTTGGAAAAGAAATTTTTTCAAAACTCTAGTTTTTAAGTTTGACTTGATTTAGAAACCAATTCACCCTCTCTTATTTTGTGAGTTCCATCATCTTTTTTCAATTGGTATAAGAGGTACACCTTGAAAGTTGCTCAAGATCACAGTTTTTCTAAAATGGGCTCTAAGGAAATCACTTTCAAAGAGGGTGCCTCTCTCAACCGACCTTCATTAGTTGAGTGAGAACATTTTTCATTTTGGCAAAAAAGAATGAAAATCTTTATTCAGTCAATTAATCTTGGTGCATGGAATGCTGTTGTTAAAGGACCTTTTACATCAACTAACGAAGTGAATGGTGAATTGGTGCCTAAAGAATGAGATGAGATGAAAAAGATTATGTGAATGTATGAATACATGATTTTGATGATGCCAAAGAATAATCAAATAAGGTTGCTTTTAAGATTACTTCAACAAACATTCAAAGGTTAAGCATTGCTTCAAGATTAATACAAGGTTGCTTCAACAAACAAGCATTGCTTCAAGATTAATACAAGGTTGCTTCAACAAACAAGCATTGCTTCAAGATTAATTCAAGATCAAGCTTTTGCCTCAAAACAAAGTATGTCCATGAGATCAAGGCTCTGGTAATCAATTACCAGGTAGTGTAATTGATTACCAGAAGACAATTTTGAAAAATCAGCTTTTAGAAGGGTTTTGAAATTTGAATTTAAAAGCTATAATTGATTACCATTGATGTGTAATCGATTACCAACAACGGAACTCTTGAAATTCAATTTGAAAAGTCATGAACCTTCAAAATATAACTATGTAATCAATTACCAGAAACCTGTAATTGATTACCAATGAAGAATTTTAGAAAAGTCTTTTTGAAAAGACATATCTCTTCAAACCATTTTTGAAAAGGCACGAAGGGCATATATATATGTGTGTCTGACTTCAAAAAGCAAGAGAGATATTCTAAGAGAACTTCATTGCCAAATGCTCTCTCAACAACTCTGGGGCAAATACTTGCAAATCTATTGAGAGTTCATCCAGGAACTTCAAATTATATTATCATCTCTAAAAGAGAGAAATTCCTCTAGGAACTTAAATTTGTATCATCCACTCTAAAGGAGAGAAATCTTTCTGTTCATCTCAGAAAGTCAGTTATAATCAAGAGACTGGTTGTCTCTTGAATTGTGAGTTTCCTGAACACAAGGGAAAGGGATTCCTCTGGTGTTCAGATGTTGTAAAAAGCATTTTTACAAAGTTAGTGAAAATCTCAAGTGGGTTGCTTGAGGACTGGACATAGGCACGGGAAGTGGTTGAACCAGTATAAATTGAGTTTTCATTTCTCTCTTCCCATATCTCATTTATGTTATTGCAATCAATTTTGTCATGCATGTTTAAAGAACATTATTAAATTGATTGTTGCTGCTTCTTCTGCATTCTAAAGCCTATCATTTAGAAGGGGGTTAAAAGTTTGTTAGCAGGAAATTTTGTAAGACTTAATTCACCTCCCCCCCCCCTTTTAAGTTATTAAGGCCACTTGTCTAACAGATGAGAAAAGAAAAGTGAAAGATGATCAAAAAGCTAAAAACATTGTGACTTTTGGTTTATCTTCTGATAAATTTTTCTATACTGCAAGGTGCAAAAGTGCAAAGAAAATATGGAAAATTCTTGAAGTCACTAATGAAGGAAATGTGGATGTAAGAAGTGAAAGAAAGCACACTCTTGTATCCGAATATCAAGCTTTCCGAATGAAGAATGGAGAAACCATTTCAGAACTTCAAACAAGACTCACCCATACTGTGAATCATCTTCTTGGTTTTGGAAAAATGTCTTAAGATGATGATCTAAACATCAAAATCCTCAAATATCTTACAAGAACTTGGGAACCAAAGATCACATCAGTCAAGGAATCCAAGGACTTAGCATCAATGTCGATGGCAGCTCTCTTCGGAAAATTGCTTGCATATGAACATAATTAAATTCAACAATCTCATGCAAAAGAAACATAAAAGAAAATAAAAGGAATTGGACTCAAAGTTATTTCTTCAAAGGAAGATTGCAAAGAAAGCTCTAGTGATGACGAAGATGCAGAGAATTTAAGCTTGATGGTGAAGAAGTTTGGAAATTTCTCAAAAGATCTAAAGACAGAAAGTTCTCTAAACCTTCAAAGAAGATAGAAAGCAACAAAAACACCTTCACATGCTTCAAATGTGTGAAGCAAGGTCACATCAAATCTAAATGTCCTATCTACCTTAGAAAACAACTTGGTGAAAAGAAAGGAAAAAATGATAGAAAACTGAAAAAGGCCTACATTGCTTGGGAAGATAATGCATCCACATTGTAACGCCCTGAAATGTTGATTATTGAAAATAAATGTTTGATGTATTTCTTATATTATTTAATTAATTTGGATTAGTTGAGGTGTTGTGTGAATTATTTGTGTGTTATTGCTTGGTGTGGATGTTAGGTTATGTGTAGTTTGATTGACTTGTGCTGGAAATGTGAGAATTCAAATTTGACCCAAAACCTATTTTCGTAAAACCATTATCTCAGACTCGTTAACTGTTGGATCGCCTTTAAATTTGGACTGTAGGTTTGTAACCCACGTTTACAGACTTTCACCATTGGGAGTTTCAAAATAACACCTTTGGACATCTTTCTTAGTGAGACAAGCGTAGTAAGTGCAATTCCAACCTAAAGAGATAGTTCCTCAGTGAGATCATCACACTAAGCGTAATTCTAGCCAGTCGAGCTCAGCGCCAAAAGTTGAATTTTGCATAGCGAGATCTGCATATTATAAATACGTTCTTCAGTGTGAAAAAAATTATTTTCAACCTTCTCTCTCTCCAAACTCTCACCAAAACCCTATAAACTCCTGCTTCACTACCTACGACCAGCAATGACCACCACAAGCCATCGTTGCTTGCCGCCGGACAACCATACGGAGAGGAATGCTTTAATCATAGTGGAATCTTTAGAATCCACGTCAAGAATTTGGTAGAAAATGGAGCTCCCAACCCTTCCTTCATGGTTTCTTTGAGGTAACCATGACTCCCTTATCGTCTCCTAGTTAGTTTGAGCTTCTCTTAGTATCTCTTGTGATTTGAGCATCATAATAAGATTTTTTTTACACTTCCTTTGAAAAACCTTTGAAAATGAGATGTTGTAAAAGTTACCCTTTTATAAAGTTGATGTTGTTTTTGTGACCTTTACTAAACCACGGTCACATTGGCATGATTGGAATTTCAAAATGATATCTTTGTGATGTAGACCCTGAAACACCCCTTAGCCCATTTTAATTTGATAGGGTATTTGACCCCGAATGTTAATATTGACCTTGTTTTTGAAATCTATACTAAATTACGTTCGATTTGGTATATAGAACTCTGCATTTGGATCGACGGACATGAATGTGAGAGGCCTCCAAGCGACTTACAAAGGAGTTAATGGAGGGATATCAATAGGTGAGGGAAGTTTATTATAATTTATGGCTTTTGATACCATACTTGGGGTCAGGGAACCCAATTATGGGAATATATGTTTGTCCCTGTGCATGCTGATTTTCAAGAAAAACAATGTTTTTGACTAATGGGATGCAATATATTTGTTATTGATGAATGATATTGTTGTTTTATTATACTTATGTTGTCTGAAGACCTGGGGAATGTGAATCTCAGGCATGAAATTATATTTGTATATGTGGAATGCGATTACTGATGATGTTAATTTTTGTGATAACATTGATATGAGATGATGTTGATGTTGATGATGATATTGAGATGAGATGACGTTAATGTTGATGATAATACTGATATGAGATGATGTTGATGATGATATTGAGTTGAGATGATGTTAATATTGATGATAATGTTGATATGAGATGATGTTCATGTTGATGTTGATGAAAACATTGAGATGAGATGATGTTGACATTGGCAAGAACATTGATATGAGATGATGTTGATGTTCATGATGTCATTGTGATGATGTATGTTGTGTATGTACATGGGGGTGCAGTGACCATGATGGATATCCCTGGTGGGGGAAATAAAGTGGTTAATGAGTTTTAAGCATCTTTGATGGGGGCTGGCTTAGAATCTTTATTATCCACGATCAGTGCATTGATGGTGTCCATATTTCATACTTCACACTACATGGAAATAGTATAAACTTTGTTAGTAAGTAATTGTACTTTTCATGAGGGACAATATTTGTACTTGAGGGCATGTGACTCGGTTTGGAACTTCCGTGTGTCTTAGGCTGATCCCTATGGAAAGGGGTAGGTGGAGTTTCCTGTACACGACAAAGTGACCTCGACACTTGTTGCCTATTTTTCCCAAGTGAGAGTGTCACATGGACACACTTAGGCTATTTCCTGATGAATGGTACCACATGGCATTTGAGAGTTGAGGTTAGGTGCATGCATCATACTGCGCATGATTGATAGGAATTATGGAAAAGTTAATGACTAGTTGTTAAGTTTATGTTGAACTAATGGATTATTGAGTATGATTATGATTATTGATATAGTTTCCTTGCTAATTATTTGCATCTAGTGCTTGTTGATTTTCTTTTATAATAAACTCACCCTTGTAATGTTGTACCGTGTGGTTGATATTTGTGATGATCACAAACCTTCATCGTGCGAGTAGATGAAAAAAAATAGATGATATGAAGGGAGATTGATGCAATCCTCCCTAGAAAGGAACCAGTCACCAGAGCCATGAGCAAGAGGCTCCAAGAGAATTGGGCTAGAGCTGCTGAAGAAGGCCTTAGGGTTCTCATGAACCTCATGGTAGATTTTTGAGCCCATTGTCCAAGGTTTGGTCCACTTTTCTTAGTAAATATTAGAATAGTTTTTTCTTCTTTTGGGCCTTGTACTTTGGCCATTTTAGGTTTGTAGGTTACCCTACAAATTAAGGGTACAAGTTAAGGATACCCTAGTAGTATAGGGTTTTAGCCTTGTGTTTCAGGACATTTTGAGTAGTTTTTGTAGTAAGGACTTTTTTGTATTTTCATGCATTTTGGCATGGGGGTGAGCTTAACTATTGAAGGGGTGTGAGTAGCCCCCCTCTAGCTTCCCAAGGAAGCTACCTTCCTTGCTTCTCAAGGAAGCTACCTAGGCTATAAATAGAAACATGTGTAACACTTGTCATAACTTTGATGAATGAGAAACTTGTGAGACACACTTCAAAGTTCAACTTCTCTCCCTAATCTCCTTTAAATCCCATCCCCCCCTTTCTCTCTCTCTCTCTCTCTCTCTCTCTCTCTCTCATTCTCTTCCTCCATTAAAGCTTCTTCTCTAAGCTTCTTATCCAGGGCACTCTCTTGGTGGTGAAGCTTCTCCTTCCATGGCTTATTCTCTAGTGGATGGCGCCTCCTCTCACCTCTTCTCCTTTATCTTCCACTGAAACTCCATGGCTGAAAATCACCATTGAAGGACCTTAGTGAAGCTCAAAGATCTAGCCTTCATTGAAGCTTCTCAAGCAAGCTTCCATCAAGTGGTATCAGAGCACAAGAGCTTCAAGTAGGTGCTCCTTAAACCGCCATTAATTTTCAGCTTTACCTTCTCCTCCATTGTTTTTTCTTCATTTTTCTCCATGTATCTCCTCACATGTCTTGTGCTGAATGTTGTTAACATGATTTTTTAGAATTTCCACCAATTAAACTTGCTATAGAAGCTGATTTGATTTTCTATGGTTCAAATTCCTTGTTCTTGTTCTTGAACCATGAATTGTGTTGAGTTTAGGTTCCTTTGAGTTTTGTATTGCCACTTTTTTGGCTGAAACCTAAACCATAAAATTTTTACAAAAACATTAAAGTAGAAGAAAATCTCAAAAAACTAGAGTGACATGTTCACCTATTGTAGTTTTGTCATAGAAGTCATGTCGAGTCATGAAACTTGTCACGTAATGATGTAGCTCCATGTGGAGCTTGTAGGCCTTGGATCTTATTCATCAATGGATTCCTTTGCTTCATGAGGTCTGATTGCAGCAGAATGGAGAAGGAGAAAGATGAATGGAGACGCCACTTCAAGTAGAAGATGAGTCTAGAAGAAGCTCACCACTATAGGAAGCCATGGATAAGAGCTTGAAAGGTAGAAGAAGATGAATGAAGGCAGAGAAAGAGAAGAGCACGAAATTTAGTGCCTCTAAAGAAGTCTGAACTTTGAAGTTTAATTCTCAAATGATCAAAGTTGGAAAAATGCACACACATAGCCTCTATTTGTAGCCTAAGTGTCACACAAAATTGGAGGCAAATTTGACTTTCTATTCAAATTTCACTTGAATTTGAAATTGAATTTGTGGAGCCAAATTTTGGAGCCAAAATTTCACTAATTATGATTAGTGAATTTCAGATATGGTTCAACCCATTAATCCAAGATCAAGTCCACGATTCTCCACTAAGTGTGCTTAGGTGTCATGAAGCATGTAAAGCTTGAAGGACATGCACAAAGTGTGACTATATGATGTGTCAATGGGGTGTAGCAAGCAAATGCTCACCCCCCCCCCTAAAATTTAATTGGATTGGGCTTCTCCCCATCCAATTAAATTTATTTCCCAACACACACATCAAATATTCACTTAATGCATGTGAAATTACAAAACTACCCCTAATACAAAAACTAGTCTAGGTGTCCTAAAATACAAGGGCTGAAAAATCCTATATTTCTAGGATACCCTATCTACATTATGGAGCCCTAAATACAAGGACAAAAAATAATGAAATCCTAATATGTACAAAGATAAGTGGGTTCATACTTAGCTCATCGGCCCGAAATCTACCCTAAGGCTCATGAGAACCTTAGGGCCTTCTCTTGCATCTCTGGCCCAATCTACTTGGAGTCTTCTATCCAATGCCCTTGCGGGGTAGGATTGCATCATTCCCTCCCCCTTGAAATGGATTTGACCTCAAATCCCGAGGTTCTTGAAACTCTGGGCTTTTTTCCTCAACACTTGTAACAAGAACAAAACATATATATTAGTCGTGTTTGGTATGTTGAAGTAAGGTAAGGTCTAAAAACCCATTTCCCAAGCATCTTCCCATGAAGGAACATGGTTCCTCACCAACTCAATGGGTGGTGCTACAAGTATAGAAAAATATGGGACAAACCTTTTGTAAAAGTTTCTCAAGTCATGGAAGTCCCAAATTTTTCCTATACTTGGTGGAGTGGGCCACTCAGGAATGACCTTTATTCTCTTAGGGTTCATGGGAACCCCTTGATCACTATTTAAAAAATTAATAAAAGTAATGCAATAAAACATACATTTTTCTGTATTTTCATGTTGATTATTCCTACCAAAAAGTATGACAAACCTAAGGTGTGCCACATGAAGATGTTGGGTGCATGAGTGATTTTATAAAAGAGGGTTGCACCACTCAAAACATTCATCATACCACCTATTTTAGGGATTTGGTGCCTAACAATACCTATTTTGGGCACCAACAAAGCACAAGGATTTAAGCTCTTGCGAACCAAATCCTCATCCAACAACTCCTTTACTTGAGGAATAAACTCAAGCCCAAGAGGTGTGGCAATGCTAACAAGTATCTTTTTACAAAGGAGAAAATGTGGAGGTTTTATAAGAGGGGAAGTTTCTTTAATGTTTGTCTTTATTGTAAAATGAATTTCCTTCTTAGCTAACCTATTGGAGGAGACACTTACCTCCTTACACTCCTTAACCATTAATGGTTGTCCTTCTTCTTGGGGGTCGATTTCTTCACTAGATTCTTCCCATTTTGCTTCTACATGTTCACTAGAGGAAGGTGAAGTAGTAGCCTCATCTTGGCTACTATAAATGTCTTGGCCCGTCATAATCATGGTTTTCTTGGTGGGGCATTGAGAAGTAATGTGTCCTCTTCCAAGACATTTAAAGCACTTTATAGAGCTAGTCCTTTTTTTGCATACTAGCCTTAGGGGGTTGCTTTTCTGTTGTCTTCCCCTTATCATCTTTGGGCTTAGAAGGTGGAGCCCCTAAGATGCCTAGACCTTGGTCTTTCTTTGGATAAGAGTGAGAGCCATAAGATTTTAAAGTAGACTTTCTTTTAAGTTTTTGCTCTACCCTTATTTCCCAATCTAAGTTAGTCTCTACATTGTCCTTCCCATGGAAGTATGGGAGGTTAATGTTAGCCTCGTGAGGCTTTCTTTCCTTTTCTCTCCTATGGGAGTGAGGTCTAAGATGTAACCTATGCCTTCCTTCGTAATAGTCACGAAGTTCTTTACTTAGGCTCTTGCAAGAGTTATGACTACTATAGGAGGCATGTTTTTCTCTTTTCATTTCTTTCATTATTTTTCTTCTTTCTTCCTCTCTTATTTTCTTTCTTTCATCTTGACTTATTTCTTCCATTCTTTTTTTTCCTTTTTCTTTTCTCTCTTGTTTTTCTTTCCATAACTTAAGGGAACTCAACTTATCTAAGATTCTAGATAAAGGGTCTTTATGACTAGTACCATCGCCATTAACACTAGATGAATGATGACTCATGTTTGTTCCTAAGTTGTGGGTCTTTCTTGTTAGGAGTTTGAAAAACATAAGGTAAAAGAATCCATGGTTGAAACTAGCCAAAATAAACACTAAAAGAAGTGTGAAAGTTAAGGTAACAACTAATTGGTAAAAGGTAAGCTATCTAGGCGGTTTGACAATGGAAGGTAAAGGAAATAAGCTATGAAAGTAAGCAAGAAATGTAAACTAGGTGAATCCTAAGAGTGTTTGGATGACCACATTTAAGGTTCCCAACAAAACACTCACAATCCTAAGGGACAAATTGCCTAAAATTATTACACACAAATGGAAGTAGGGTGACCTATTGGAGACTCCCAACTTACTTCCAATGAAAGGCCTTTTTGTTACAAAATTTGAAAGCAATGAAAGTAAGTAAATTGTCAATTACAAAATTACATAAAGGTCCTCAATTTTGGTGGTTTTTCTCTCTTTGGTGATACACTCAATTTGGAGTGCTTCTTAGTCCAATAGCTCTTAAGATGGCTTTCCCCTTGCTTCTTGACTCAAATTCTTCAAGGAATAGCACCAATCCTCCTTTCCAATTCCCTATATGGCAACTCACAAACAAGGAAACAAAGAGACAAGCAATAACCAAAGACCAAAAAAATGAAATAAAAGCTAAACCAATAGATTTTTAACAAGACAAATTTTCAAGGATTATTAAACAATTAAAGCAATGAAAAGAATATAAAAGCAAGCTAGGATTCAAAGAGAAACTTAGAATGGCTCTAGAGTAGAGTAAAAAAAAACTAATCCAAGATCAAGCAATTATGATTAGTGAGTTTCAGATATGGTTCAGCCCACTAATCCAAGATCAAATCCAAGATTCTCCACTAAGTGTGTTTAGGTGTCATGAAGCATGTAAAGCATGAAGGACATGCACAAAGTGTGACTATATGATGTGGCATTGGGGTGTAGCAAGCAAATGCTCACCTCCCCCTCTAAAATTTAATTGGATTGGGCTTCTCCCAATTCAATTAAATTTATTTCCCAACACACACCAAATATTCACTTAATGCATGTGAAATTACAAAACTACCCCTAATACAAAAACTAGTCTAGGTGTCCTAAAATACAAGGGCTGAAAAATCCTATATTTCTAGGGTACCCTACCTACATTATGGAGCCCTAATTACAAGGACAAAAAATAATGAAATCCTAATATGTACAAAGATAAGTGGGCTCATACTTAGCCCATGGGCCCGAAATCTACCATAAGGCTCATGAAAACCCTAGGGCCTTCTCTTGCATCTCTAGCCCAATTTACTTGGAGTCTTCTATCCAATGCTCTTGCAGGGTAGGATTGCATCACATAAGATTCCTTATGTTGTGCTTAATTTTATTTTTCTTGTTTCTTTGTCTAACTCATTCGTTCATGAGTGTATGAATTTTTTTTAGCCTATTATTTGATTTGAGTTAAATCTTGCATGTTAATTAGTCCTTAACATGTTCATGCATAATTCTTAAAGAGTCTTTGATTGTGAACCTTTTCTTGAACTTTTAGATTTCCTTATGATTGTGTCTATTGTGAATTTGAGTTTTGGTGATTGAATTGCTGGCTTAAATTTTGGTCCTAAGTGAATGTTGGACTCCTAAAGATGTGGTAAACAAGCCTAGTGAGTTTAACATACATAGAAAAGTTGAAAGTAAACCTAGGGCAATCAATATACAATGCTTAAAAAATTCGAAGTTTGAAATCCCTGGTGCTGGTAGCTTGAACATACGAACTTGCAAAAATTATCAGGAATTGGTCATTGCGAATTTTGAGCTGAAATTAGACCAAAAAAAAAAAGAACCAAGTGATTTGGATAAAAGGAAAAAATAAGAAAAATCATACAAGTTGGCAGGAAAATCAGTGTCTAGGAAAACAAAGTGAAAGGAAAGTGTGCTTGTTGTTTTAGCTCAAAATTTGTTCTATAATCAGTGCCTATTATAGACCAATCTTAGTTCTAAAATTTCAATAGAAAAGTAGTGTGAAAATAAGTGTCAAAACAAGAGGTATCTTGAGTCTTTTTTTTAGCTTTTTTTACTATACTCTAGAGCCATTTTAGGTTTCTCTTTGAGTCCTAGCTTGCTTTTATGTGCTTTTATTGCTTTAATTGTTGAATAATCCTTGAAAATTTGTCTTGCTAAGACTCTATTGGTTTATCATTCATTTCATTTTTTTTTGTCTTTGGTTATTGCTTGTCTCTTTGTTTCCTTGTTTGTGAGTTGCCATATAGGGAATTGGAAAGGAGGATTGGTGCCATCAATTGAAGAATTTGAGTCAAGAAGCAAGGGGCCAACCACCTTAAGAGCTATTGGACTAAGAAGCACTCCAAATTGAGTGAAACACCAAAGAGAGAACAACCACCAAAATTGAGGATTTTTTTGTAATTTTGTAATTGACAATTTACTTACCTTCATTGCTTTCACCTTTTGTAACAAAAAGTCCTTTCATTGGAAGTGTGTTGGGAGCCTCCAATAGGTTACCAAACTTCCATTTGTGTGTAATAATTTTAGGCAATTTTACTTTAGGATAGTTAGTGTTTTGTTGGGAACCTTAAATGTGGTCATCCGAACACTCTAAAGATCCGCCTAGCATTTTTGTGAAAGGATGTGACTCTTCACAATTGAATTTGAATTTCAACGTTCAAACACACTGGTAATCGATTACCAATATCTTGTAATCTATTACACCATTTTGAAATTAATTGGAACATTGTAAATTCAGTTGAAAGCTTTTGAAAACAAACTTTGCCATTGGTAATCGATTACCAGTTTACTGTAATCGATTACCAGAGAGTAAAAACTCTTTGGTAAAAGATTTTGTGAAAACTTCATGTGCTACTCAATGTTTTGAAAAACTTTTTAGTACTTATATTGATTGAGTCTTCTCTTGATTCTTGAATCTTGATCTTGATTATCCTTGATTCTTGATTATTGAAATCAAATTTCTCTTGATTCTTGAATTGTTCTTGACTCAATCTTGAAATCATTCTCTTGGGAATTATTCTTGACTCAATCTTGAAATCATTCTCTTGGGATTTTTGTCATCATCTTTGTTACCATCAAAACAACTTGAATCAATCTTGATTCATCATCATGAAGCTTGCTTCTATAGGGAGTATGAGTGTTGAAGAGTATAGGCAACAAATGGAACTACTCCTTTTGAGAGATGGGCTTAGGGAGGAGGAAAGAACAAGTATTGCTAGGTTCCATAGTGGACATAATATGGAGGTGAGGGACAAAGTTGAGCTCCTTCCATATAGGGACTTAGATGACTTAGTCCAACTTTGCATAAGGGTAGAGCAACAACTTAAAAGGAAGCCTACTTCAAAATCTTATGGCTGTGACTCTTATCCAAAGAAAGACCAAGGTCAAGGCATCTTAGGGGCTACACCTTCTAAGCCCAAAAATGATAAGGGGAAGACAATAGAAAAACAACCCCCTAAGGCTAGTATGCAAGAGAAGACTAGCTCTATAAAGTGTTTTAAATGTCTAGGAAGATGACATATTACTTCTCAATGACTCAGCATGATTATGAGGGGCCAAGACATTTATAGTAGCCAAGATGAGGCTACTATTTCACAATCCTCTAGTGACAGTGAAGAAGCAAAAAGGGAAGAATCTAGTGAAGAAATCTACCCCCAAGAAGAAAGGGACCTTTAAATGGTCAGGGGAGATGATAGTCAATCAACAAGTGAAAATGCCCTTCTCCATTGGAACATATAAGGATGAAGTGATTTGGGATGTAGTTCCTATGGAGGCAAGACACCTTCTCTTAGGTAACCAATGGCAATATGATACGAAAATCATCTATAATGGCCTATCTAATGAGATAACCCTCACCAACCTTGGAACAAAGTTTGTGTTGCATCCTCAAGCACCTCCACAGGTGGCCAAAGATCAACTAACTACCAAAGATAAGAAGGATGCGGAAGAAAAATTAGAAAAACAATAGAAAAAGAAGGATAGTAAGGCCTTGTCTTCAAAGGCCAAGGGGAGGGAAAAGAGGAAAAGGATTCCTCCAAGAAGATTGTTAAGAAGGAAAATCATTTTGCAACAAAAGGTGATATCAAAAGAGCACTCCTTCTTAAACAATCCTTCTACCTTTTCCTATCAAAGGAAACCTCCCTTAGCACTGCCGCAATTCCTACATTTGAGACCTTACCCCCAAAGGTCCTAGAACTCTTACATGAATTTGGTGATATATTTCCTAAAGAGATACCCCCGGGCTACCTCCTCTTAAGGGAATAGAATACCAAATAGACTTAGTCCCAGGAGCAAGCCTTCCTAATAGGCCAGCCTATAAGCCTAACCTTCACGAGACTAAGGAGATAGAGTCTCGGGTTAAGGAATTGTTGGAGAAGGGCTTTGTCCAAGAGAGCCTAAGGCCTTGTGTTATGCCAGTGTTGTTAGTGCCTAAAAGGGATGGTAAGTGGAGAATGTGTACAAATTGCAGGGCCATCAACAACATTACTGTAAAGTATAGGCACCCTATTCCTAGACTTGATGATTTGCTTGATGAGTTGCATGGAGCCAATATCTTTTCAAAAATAAATCTTAAAAGTGATTATCACCAAATCAGGATGAAACAGGGTGATGATGCAATCCTACCCCCCAAGGGCATTGGATAGAAGACTCCAAGAATTAGGCCAGAGATGTAAGAGAAAGCCCTAGGGTTCTCATGAGCCTTAGGATAGATTTCAGGCTCATGGGCTAAGTATGAGCCCACTTATCCTTGTACATATTAGATTAGGATTTCATTATTTTTTTAGCCTTGTATTTAGGGCTCCATAATGTAGGTAGGGTGTTGGATCAAGTGGTCTCGGAATAATTAAGAAGGGGGGGTTGAATTAATTATTACTAGACCTTTACTAATTAAAATTTACCCTTCTTAGGCTTTTACTATGTTGTTAAGAAAGTCAAGAACAGAAATATAAACTTAATCAAAAGTAAAAGAGGTAATTAAAGTGCACAGCGGAAATTAAAGAGTTTAGGGAAGAAGAAGACAAACACATGAGTTTTATACTGGTTCGGCAACAACCCATGCCTACATCCAGTTCCCAAGCGACCTGCGGTCCTTGAGATTTCTTTTCAACCTTGTAGAATCCTTTACAAGCAAAGATCCACAAGGGATGTACTCTTTGTCATACCCTAATTTCATCCGGGGATTATAATTTCATGATGTATAACCATTGATTGGCCGCTTCGAGATGTTTGGCACCCTATGTTGCATAATATGTGAAGTCCCGAGACGTGCCGAAAATCAAAAGGAAGCAGGCTTACGCGATCCGTGAAAATTCCGTGATGTGACGGAAATCGAAAGGAGGTATTTTTCGCAATCCGTGAGTTTTCGTAACTTCTTCGAAAGCTAAAAAAGAGTAAATACATAATCCGTAAGGACTCGTAATCTTGCGGAAGGAAAATAAGTATCGTTACGAAATTCGTAAATTTTCGTAACGTTACGGAAAAAGAATTACCAAAAAAAGGTAGAGGGGGTGCATTTAGTAAAAAGGGGGGGATACAAATAGCAATCAGGCCCACTTGGGCCTTCCAGATTCTTCCTCCAGAAGGCTGTTGCTTCTGGAGGAAGCAACCTTGCTCGCCTGGGCGAGCTGGGTGGCAAGCTCCTCCCCTATTTTGCTATAAATAGGGGGAGGAGTGAAGGGAGAAGGGGTTCAGCCTTCTTGGCACTTCTCATTCTCTCGAAGTTGCTGAGGAAAATTATTTCCGTGAAGAAAATCCAAGCCGAGGCGCTTCCGTAACGTTTCCGTGAGTAATTACGCAAAGATTCTCGACCGTTCTTCAACATTCATCGTTCGTTCTTCGTTTTCTTCAGTCTTCAACGGGTAAGTACCTCAAGCCGAACTTTTCAATTCATTCTATGTACCCGTGGTGGTCCATATTTTGTTTCATGTATTTTTATTCTCGTTTTCATTCGCTTTCTATACCCCCTTTTGGCGTGCTTAAGTCATTTATTTAAGTAATTTCTCGCCTAAATCTAAAAATAAAGCAAATTTCCACCGATCGTTTGAATTGTATCATCCGTTAATTTCGATTAAAATGAATTCTGACCGTTCGGTCGTGCCGTAACCACGTTGGAAATCAAAAAAGAGGTAAGATAATAATATAATAATCGGAAAAAATATCTTTTAGTAAAATGAAGCGAAAAAAATCAATCGGACGTTTTCTCTTTGGAATTTCTCATTCTTAATTGAATTGACTAATAACTAAAGCGAAACTAAGGCTAAAATAAATTCGCCAAGTCAAGCTCGTCCACCAAAAATCACTAAAAAAGGGATTTGAAAGTTTTATCTCAGCTTTTTCTTACCAAGTTAAATGGATCATTTTTAAAGGCCCAACACCTTTAAGTGATCACCTTTCAAGTAAAAAGAATCACTTGATTCACGCATAAGAAAGAACTACGTAGGTCTGATTTCCTCTTTGATGGAGGGTACATAGGAGCAAGAGCCCTGCTTTTGTCGACCTCAAAAAATAAAAGTTAAGATAACACAATTTCCACAATTCTAAAAATAGGCTATTGTCCTTTGAGACAAACGTGAGAGGTGCTAATACCTTCATCAAACATAAATACAACTCCCGAACTTAGAATTTTCATTTTGACCGGTTTCCTTCGGTTTTCCCGATGTTTTCCACAAATAAACGTTGGTGGCAACTCCGCGCACCTTTCCTCCTTTGGAAAGCGCACCCGTGAGCCTCGCCCCCGCTCACCCGCAAAAGGGCACGTTGCGACAGTTGGCGACTCCACTGGGGACCTTTTTGTGAGTTAGGCCTATTCTAAGGAATTGTGGAATTGTGAAACCTTGTGTGTGCATTTATTGAACTATGTAAAGTGTAATAACTGCTGTCTTTTTCACATTTTTTCACTAAGCACCCACGGGTTTGAGTAAAAAAGGGGCCCTATACCCGGGTTCATGGGAATTTAAGGAGTGGAGGTGAATCTATTATCATGCTAGGTCTCCGACTTGCTTGATAATAGTGAAACCTCGTCTAGAGCTTTCTCTCTTTATAATGTGTTGTCGCTGGTATTCCATACCGCCACAATATTGTTATCTTGAGTGATGATACCTCTAGAAAATAGTCGTGTGAGTTATGAATTGTTGGTGAGTAGTTATTAGAGACCCCTAGATATTGTCCTTCCCAAATAGGGGCAAAAGAGAAAACACACTCCGTGCCATTCGTTCTCATGCATTTTTTTTGGTAAATAGCACCAGTTTATAGTTTTGCTAGTGATGTTTGGTTTCTTTAGGGTAATACGTGACCTTTTTAATACTACGTTGAGGCGCCATCATGCCTAAAACGTAGCATTAAAATTGGATCCCTGTAGTCTCGTATGTGTGAATTATCCCTTTGTGTTGTTTTCTTTCCGTTTCATGCATACGCATTGCATCATTCATGTCGGAGTCTTGATCCACCCCTTTTTTAGGTAAATGATGGGGACAAATCAAAACGGCAAAAGGTTTTATCAAGTCAAGGTTAAAAGTCTAGATGTCACCAACCTCAAGGAATTTGGACGATTGATGGGACCTCTCCAAAGGCAAGCCTTTCGCAAAGTGTACGGAAAGATTCTAGATTTGACCGCGGCGGAGGTATTTACGGAGGCTGTCATATCCCTCGCCCAATACTATGACCAGCCGTTGAGGTGCTTCATGTTTGGGGACTTCCAAATGGTACCGACTATTGAAGAGTTTGAGGAGATACTAGGATGCCCTCTTGGGGGGAGAAAATCGTATCTTTTCTCCGGGTTTCTTCCCTCCTTGAGCAAGATTGCAGCTGTGGTCGGGGATTCGGCAAGAGAGTTGGATCGCATGAAGCAAACTCGCAATGGCGTAGTGGGCCTGCCACGGAAATACTTGGAAGGCAAGGCAAGGGATATGGCGAGCCAAGAGAAGTGGGGCCCGTTTGCGGATATACTAGCTTTGTTGATTTTTGGGGTTGTCCTCTTTCCGAACGTGGACGGTTTGGTGGACTTAGCTGCCATTGACGCTTTCCTCGCGTATCACCATAGCAAGGAGAGTCCAGTGGTGGCTATCTTGGCAGATTTGTTTGATACCTTTGACCGGAGATGTGAGAAAAACAGTGCACGGATTGTCTGTTGTTTACCCGCTCTCTGTGTGTGGTTGGTTTCACACCTATTCCAACAAGACACAAGACACCCGTGTCCGCTTCAAAGCTATCACTCATGCGCCGAAAAAGGAAGAGTCGATTGGGACCAACATTTGGCTGGAATAGGAGGCAACGCAATCAATTGGTTTCCTCGTTGGAAGGAAGGCAAGGAAGGAGTTCTCTTCTCGTGTGGGGACTACCCTAATGTTCCATTGATAGGGACTAGGGGTTGTATTAATTATAATCCCGCACTCAGCATAAGACAGCTAGGGTACCCCATGAGGGGAGCGCCAACCGAAGAAAGTCTCTCGCCTTTCCTTGTGAGGGATCTAGGCGCGCAAAGTCTCCAGGTGATACAAAGAGTCCACAAGGCGTGGAGAAGTCCGTTGAAGAAAGACAAGGAGCTTAGAGGCATCCAAAACGGCGTCATCGGTGGTTATCATGGATGGCTAAGAGTTCACACGCAAGGGTTAGATTGGCTCTCCAAATTGAAAGTTATCAATGAGGAGAACTTCGAAGCTCCGGAGGAAGATGAAGAAGTCCAAGCTCTCAAATTAGAGCTAGGGAAGGCGAGACTCGCCAAGGAGAAGTTCAAATCTGCCGCTACACACATCCGGAAAGAGTGCACCGAGTTACAAGAGGAAAACGCGGCCACTGCAAGAGCCCTTGAACAAGAAACTAAAAGGGCCCGCAAGGAGGAATATGGCCGAGAGAAATTCCGAGGAGCATTGTGGGGTAGCAACAATGAGCTCAAGCTCCGAAGAGAGGAAAGAGACTGGTCACGGGTGCATGGCATGATCTTAAAAGAAGAGTTAGCTGCGTGCGCAAGATCCAAGAGGAGTTTGGCTCAACACTTGGAAGCCACGAAGCAAAGCATGCTAGCTATCATAGGGCAATACAAGGAAGAGTTGAACCAGTCTGTGGCCCATGAACAAAAGCTAGTGGAGGATTTTGCACAAGTGTATGCCGAAAAAGAAGCAAGAGGGAGGGTGATTGATGCATTACATCAAGAAGCGACTATGTGGATGGATAGGTTCGCCTTGACCTTGAATGGAAGTCAAGACCTCCCGCGTCTATTAGCCAAAGCAAAAGCCATGGCCGAAGTGTGTACGGCCCCCGAGGAGATTCATGGGCTAATCAATTACTGTCAAGACATGATAGATTTGATGGCCCACATAATTAGAAACCGTTAGGTTCTCTTGTAACACCTTTGTATAATCTTGGCTAGATGAAAGCTTTGTTATTTTTATAAAAAAGAGAAGTTCTGAACTCATCATGTTATCTAAAAAACCCTTGGGGTGGATCCAAGTGCTCCGATCATTCATTTTCATATTCATGTTTTGGTGGCATACTCACCGTTGTTTATTTCTTTAGGAATTTCATCATAACTAAGAAAACACCAAGGCACCCCTATAACACTCGATCCAGAAAAATGGATAATGAAGAGGGCGTGCAGGAACAGATGAAGGCGATCTATCGGCCTTAAAAGATCAAATGGCTTCCATCTCGGTGGTCATGTTAAATCTCCAGAAAACTATAGAGGATAAAGCCACGGCAACCGCCTCCAGTACAGTTAGGGAAGCGGAGCCGGTGCTGCAGCCCGCCTTAAATCCGGGCCGAGACAGAAACACGGCAGTGTTTGGTCGAAGGTATAGCCCGCAAGCTTATCCTTATGGCTTGCCTCCGGACTTCACTCCCTGTGCCACCCCGGAAGATTTAAGCCAAGCCCCTACTTTCGAGGGGCAGCTCCCACCTTATGACGACTATCCCGGGCAAGACAATGAGGAAGGAGATACCCATCTCGGTCCCCTGCTCCACCTCAAAGATCCATCCCCCCATGAATTACCCCAACCAAACATAGTCCGCCATATCCCGACTTCACCCACACCCGTAAAAGAATCTGTTCCCTTCGTGGAAGATAAGGGAAAGATTGAGGCGCTTGAAGAGAGGTTAAGAGCAGTCGAGGGCCTCGGCAATTACCCATTCTCGGATCTAGCGGACTTATGTCTCATACCCAATATCGTCATTCCTCCCAAGTTCAAAGTACCGGACTTTGATAAGTACAAAGGGACGACATGTCCGAAAGGGCATCTTCGGATGTATTGCCGAAAAATGGGGGCGTATTCTGCGGACAAAAAGTTGTTGGTCCATTTCTTTCAAGACAGCTTGGCCGGAGCAGCTGTAGCATGGTATACCAATCTGGAAGCTTCCCAGATCCGATCATGGAAGGACTTGGCAACTGCCTTCATTAGGCAGTACCAGTACAATACGGATATGGCTCCCGATCGGAACCAGCTTCAGAGTATGACTAAGCGAGAGCATGAGTCCATTAAGGAATATGCCCAAAGATGGAGAGATCTCGTAGCCCAAGTCGTACTGTCCATGACGGAAAGGGAGATGATCACAATTATGGTAGATACGTTACCCACGTTCTACTATGAAAAGCTGATAGGCTACATGCCAACTAACTTTGCGGATCTCGTCTTCACCGGAGAAAGGATTGAATCTGGACTACGAAAAGGCAAGTTCGAATATGCTTCCAATGTGGCCCCCAACAACAACAGAAGAGCCCCAGTAGTGGGCGCGAGGAAAAAGGAAGGAGACGCCCACGTGGTCACCACCGCCCCGACGTGGATGAAAGCACCCCAAAATGTCCAAAGCTCATACCAGCCCAATCCCCCAAATTTTTTAATCCGAGCCGGGAATTCCCTCCCGACTCAAGTAAAAGGACCACCCGCAGCAGAAAGAGCGTCGGCCCAATGCACAGCTCCAGTCGCTCCCCGGCCAGTTAATAGTACAGCCCCCGGCGCGACCTATAAATATGCACAGCACCCGCCCCCGAAAGACAACTTCCCTCCTATTCCTATGGCATACTCCGAGTTATGGCCTTCATTATTGGAGAATCATTTGGTGGTGGCCATACTCGGGAAGGTCCTCCAACCACTCTACCCCTAGTGGTATGACCCGGGTGCCAAGTGTGCGTACCATAGTGGAGTTCCCGGACACAACATTGACTCCTGCCTCCCGTTCAAATATAAGGTACGACATCTAATCAGTGCCGGTTGGCTATCGTTTCAAGAGGAAGGCCCAAATGTTAGAACCAACCCGCTAGCTAGTCATGGAGGGGCAAGCGTGAACGCCGTCGAAGAGGAAGGGCCATCGCGAGCAAAGAGGTTAGGAGAGGTAGCTACTTCTAGATGCTTCATCTATCAATCACTGCAAGCGGCATGCATGGTCTCCCGTGGCGGAGGCGAAAGGGACGAATGTTTGTTTCACCTAGGGGAGTCGCACGACATGGAAACCTGTCCCGCGGCTCATGGACTGGGGGCAGCTTGAAGTGTCCATAGGAGGGAGGGAAGAACCACAAATTTGCATGCAGTCGGAAGAGAAGAGGGCTCCTCTAACCCCCAAGGCCCTAGTGATATGTTTTACTAGAAAAGGGACCGGCTCCACACCCATATACCCCCGGGCGGTGCCCAAGCCAACGCCATTTGCATATCAAAGTAATAAGGCCGTTCCGTGGAAGTATACCCCTCCCGCGTCCAGCGAAAGAATTGCAACCGAAGTTGACTCCATATCAGCTAAGGTAACCAACATCACCAGCCTCACTGGCGTAACCCGCAGTGGTCGGGTGTTCGCTTCCCCTCACCCGGCGGAATTGCCCTCCAAAGGGAAAGCGCCCATGATCCAAGAGCCCACAGACATAGCCACCCCCTCGAAAGAAGTAGATCCTCCAGTGGTAAGAGGGGCTGAAAAGAAAGAAGGTCTTCAAGGTAAGACGGTGACTTTGGAAGAGGCCCATGAGTTCCTTCGCCTCATCCAACAAAGTGAGTTTAAGGTAGTCGAGCAACTGAATAAAACTCCGACAAGGATCTCTTTGCTTGAACTACTCATAAACTCCGAGCCTCATCGTGCGCTGTTGATGAAGGTCCTTAACAATGCCCATGTAGCACATGATATCTCGGTGGAGGGTTTCGAAGGCATCGTTAATCATATAACCACCAACAATTATATCGCGTTTGCGGAAGAAGAGATTCCCGTTGAGGGGAGAGGACACAACAAGGCTCTACATGTGTCAGTGAGATGTATGGACCACGTTGTCGCAAAGGTACTTATCGACAATGGATCGAGTTTAAATGTAATGCCGAAGACCACTTTGGAAAAGCTGCCTTTTAGTGCGTCGCGTTTAAAATCAAGCTCGATGGTGGTGCGAGCCTTTGATGGTACTCGGCGGGAAGTGATGGGGGAAATCGACATTCCCATTCAGATAGGCCCCCACACTTGCAACGTGGTGTTTCAAGTAATGGATATAAATTCCGCCTATAGATGCCTCTTGGGAAGACCTTGGATTCATGCCCTGGGAGTGGTCCCTTCAACGCTTCACCAGAAATTGAAGTTCACAGTGGGTGGACTTTTAGTGATAGTGTCGGGTGAAGAGGATATGTTAGTGAGCTGCCCCTCCTCCGCACCGTACGTAGAAGTGGCAGAAGAATCATTCGAAACGGCTTTCCAATCCTTTGAGGTGGTAAGCTGCGCCTCTGTGGAACCGAGTTCGTCGCTACCTTCTCTCTCCAAAGCGGCCATAATGGTGGCGCGTGTTATGCTCAGGAACGGATTTGAGCCCAGAATGGGTCTAGGCAAGGACTGCCTCGGGAATGCCGATGTGGTCGATATCAAGGGAAATCCATACAAGTATGGATTAGGGTATGAGCCCGGTATGCCGGGGAGGAGGAACGTGCCGTCAAGATTTCGGGCAGATAGGGTATGGCCCGGCCGTATTAGCCAGTGTTTCACCAGCGCTGGAATGGTGTCCGAGGAGGAGGTGGCCGCAATAGAAGAGGAGTTCCCTCAAGACCCACCAAGTTTTGTGCAACCATGCCACCCCGATTCCCAAGTAGGGAACTGGCGCGTGATAAGCCAGTCATAAGTCTATACCGCTGATTCAATGTAATTAGAGCCTATAGATTTCCTTTCTCTTTTGTTTTGTGAAACCTACCTTATTAAATAAACAAAGAGATCCTGTTTCATCTGTTCTTGCGGCTCCACCTTTTCTCATATCATTTTGCGTGTTTTTGTTTCTTTTGTCTTGTTTGGTATAGATATGAGGGTCGATTCTTTGAGGATCCTAACAACGAGGGTGTGACAATCGATTTCGATCGAGATATAAGCCAAACGATAAATGAGGAAGAGGAAGAGGACGTCCTGTCACCTGAGTTGGAGAGGTTGGTCGCTCAGGAAGAACGTGAAATGAAGCCTCACCAAGAAGAAACCGAATTGGTAAACTTGGGGACCACGGAGGAAAAGAAAGAAGTAAAGGTAGGAACCGGTATGACCGCGCCTATCCGCCAAGGCTTGATAACCCTTCTTGAAGAGTATCAAGATGTCTTTGCGTGGTCATATCAAGACATGCCCGGTCTGGATGCCGGCATTATGCAGCATAAGTTGCCTTTGAATCCTGGGTCTTCCACGGTTAAGCAAAAGTTACGAAGAATGAAACCCGAGATGTCTTTAAAAATTAAAGAAGAAGTAAGGAAGCAGTTTGATACAGGTTTCTTAGCTGTGGCGTGGTACCCGGAGTGGGTGGCCAACATTGTCCCAGTCCCGAAAAAGAACGGCAAGGTTCGAATGTGTGTAGACTACTGGGACTTGAACCGAGCCAGTCCTAAAGACAATTTTCCCCTGCCACACATTGATATATTGGTAGATAATAAAGCCAAATTCGCCTTTTTCTCATTTATGGATGGTTTCTCGGGGCATAATCAAATAAAGATGGCACCCGAAGATGTAGAGAAGACCACTTTCGTCACCCTATGGGGAACATTCTGCTATAAAGTGATGGCCTTCGGGCTGAAAAATGCTGGGGCAACCTATCAGCGTGCCATGGTGGCGTTGTTCCATGATATGATGCATAAGGAAATAGAGGTCTACGTAGATGACATGATTGCCAAGTCTCGGACTGAGGCCGAACACCTTGTCAATCTGCGTAAGCTGTTGGGAAGGTTGTGGAAATACCAATTAAAACTAAACCCAACCAAATGCACCTTTGGGGTGAAGTCGGGGAAGCTGTTAGGATTTATCGTAAGTCAGAAAGGGATAGATATAAATCCCGAGAAAGTGAAGGCCATCCTTGAAATGCCGGAACCACGCACGGAGAAGCAGGTTCGGGGGTTTTTGGGCAGGTTGAATTATATCGCGAGATTTATCTCGCAACTCACCCCTACCTGTGAGCCCATTTTAAAGCTATTACGTAAGAACCAGGCGGTCCTGTGGAACAGTGACTGCCAAGAGGCCTTCGAGAAGATCAAACAAAGTCTTGCAAATCCCCCGGTGCTCATGCCACCTGTAACAGGAAGACCTCTTTTCCTATACATGACCGTGTTGGACGAGTCTATGGGGTGCGTGTTGGGTCAGCATGATGATTCTGGGAAAAAGGAACAAGCCATTTACTATCTGAGCAATAAGTTTACCGCATGTGAGATGAATTACTCAATGCTAGAAAGGATGTGTTGTGCTCTGGTATGGGCATCACATCGGCTTAGGCAGTATATGCTCAGCCATACCACGTGGCTTATTTCCAAAATGGATCCCGTGAAATACATCTTTGAAAAATCGGCCCTCACGGGACGAATCGCTAGGTGGCAGGTATTATTATCTGAATTCGATATCGTTTACGTCACCCAAAAAGCGGTAAAGGGAAGTGCCTTAGCAGATTATTTGGCCCAGCAACCCCTCCAGGATTATCGGCCGATGCACCCCAAGTTCCCAGATGAAGATATCATGGCCTTGTTTGAAGAGAAGCGGACGCACGAGGACATAGACAAATGGATTGTTTGCTTCGATGGGGCATCTAATGCTTTGGGCCATGGAGTAGGGGCAGTCCTTGTATCCCCGGATGATCAGTGTATTCCTTTCACGGCTAGGCTAGGTTTTGATTGTACCAACAATATGGCCGAGTACGAAGCATGCGCCCTCAGGGTTCAGGCGGCCATTGATTTTGATGTAAAACTACTCAAGGTGTATGGGGACTCAGCTTTGGTGATACGCCAGTTGAAAGGAGAATGGGAAACTAGGGATCCGAAGTTGATACCCTATCAAACTCACATCTTGAGGTTAGCCAAGTACTTTGACGACATTTCCTTCCACCACATACCTCGGGAAGAGAATCAAATGGCTGATGCATTAGCCACCCTGGCATCCATGTTTCAACTTGCCCCACACGGGGATCTGCCGTACATCGAATTCAAATCTCAAGGCAGGCCGGCATATTGTTATGCAATAGAGGAAGAGCGGGATAGGAAACCGTGGTATTTCGACATCAAGCAGTATGTCGAGAACAAAGAATACCTACCAGGGATTTCTAACAATGACAAAAGGACGTTGAGGAGATTGGCTACTGGTTTCTTTGTAAGTGGTACCATCCTGTACAAACGAAACCACGACATGACCCTCATACGATGCGTAGATGCCAAAGAGGCGAACTTCATGATTGAGGAGATCCATGAGGGTTCCTTTGGGACACATGCCAATGGGCATGCTATGGCCCGAAAAATCCTTAGGGCCGGTTATTATTGGCTCACCATGGAAAGCGATTGCTGTGCTCATGTCAGGAAATGTCATAAATGTCAGGCATACGCGGACAATGTCAATGTTCCGCCACATCCTCTGAATGTTATGTCCGCCCCTTGGCCTTTTTCCATGTGGGGAATAGATGTCATTGGGGCCATCGAACCCAAAGCGTCGAATGGTCACCGCTTTATTCTTGTGGCGATAGATTACTTCACCAAATGGGTCGAAGCAGCTTCTTATACTAATGTCACAAGGAATGTGGTAGTTAGATTCATAAAGAAGGAGCTGATTTGTCGATACGGACTCCCGAGGAAGATCATTACTGACAATGGCACCAATCTGAACAATAAGATGATGCAGGAGATGTGCGAGGACTTCAAGATCCAGCATCATAACTCTACCCCTTATAGGCCAAAGATGAATGGGGCTGTAGAGGCTGCGAATAAGAATATTAAGAAGATTGTTCAAAAGAGGACAGTGTCATACAAAGATTGCCATGAGATGTTGCCTTTCGCCCTACACGGATACAGAACCTCGGTGCGAACTTCTACTGGGGCAACGCCGTATTCCTTGGTTTATGGGATGGAGGCAGTACTCCCATTTGAGGTAGAAGTTCCTTCTCAGAGGATAATAGCAGAATCCGGCCTAGAAGAGTCGGAATGGGCTCAAGCACGCTACGACCAACTCAACCTCATTGAAGGTAAGCGTTTGACAGCCATGAGCCATGGGCGTCTGTATCAACGAAGAGTAAAGAACGCATTCGACAAGAAGGTATGTCCGCGCAAGTTCAACGAGGGGGACCTCGTGCTGAAAAAGATGTCCCACGCTGTTAAGGATAGTCGAGGCAAGTGGGCCCCGAATTATGAAGGACCTTTCGTGGTGAAAAGAGCTTTTACTGGGGGTGCTCTGATACTCACCAACATGGATGGCGAGGAGCTGCCCTCACCCGTGAACTCCGATGTAGTTAAACGATATTACGCTTGAAGTCTGGGGCAATCAAGAGGACCGCTGCATGTTTTTATTTCCGAGTTTTTCTCGTTCTTCTTGGTTTCCTCTAGGGATTCCCATTCACTGTATTTGTCTCGCTTCTTTGAAAAGAAAAGATGGGCGAGGTTTCAGTCCTCCCTTTGGTTTCAAACCTTGTGTTTTAGATTTGTTATAACTTGAGCCCTCTTCACTCGGTGTATGGGGTGCCCCAAACGCTTATCTAAAACTGAATCTAACCAGCCTTCACTAAGAAAGTTATCGCATAAGGAACATACATGCACATACACATGCATATTTTGTGGTAACAGGGGCAGGGCCTTCTTAGGTCACGGTTAGAAGTCAAGACAAGTTGACTGCGGAAATCAACCAAGGTAAGACGATGGCCGGACACGATTGGCCATTGGATTTTTTGTTTCCTACTTACAGGTACATAGGGATGGATGCAAGTGGGGATAGGGTCACGACCGACCGATCGTTGCTCCTTCCCGGCGCTAAACAAGTAGAGAACGTCGCTGCAAGGCAGCCCAATATCTTTTGCATTCGCAGTTTCTTTTACTATTGTTTGTTTTAAATAAGTAATCGACACCTAATGCTGATTTAAGTAGGTTCAAGTGGGCAAACGCTAACCCATAAGGAAGGAGGAGACATGGTTAATGTTCCCCTAAAAAAAAAAAGTACAGGTTAGCTCGCCTGGGCGAGCAACCCCTGTACGAAAATATAAAGGGGTGGAGGGGGAACGTTTTCTTCACCCAAAACTCTTCCCCCTCACTTCAAAAACCCCCAAGCTCACGGGAACTACGAGAACAGCAGCCCCCAAGCTTCCATTGTTGAGTTTTTGCTTCCCTTTTCACGCTTTGATTCACTCCCCACAAGTAAGTGCAATTTCCCTTGGTTATTTGGCTCTCCATTGATGTGTTTTGGTGCTTTAGTTGCTTATCTTTTGCAAAATTCGTGAAGCAATTTGCACCTGAAATCCAGCTTGTTTTGTGGAGTTGAGGATTTGAATGAGAAGGCCTTAAGCCTATGTTGTATTCGGAAGCAATGGGGCATGCCACATTTCCCCCATTCTCTTGCAATTTATGTCCAAACATGCGCCCATCAAGTGCTCGGTGAAATGCCCCAATGATATATGAATATGATTTTGCAAAATTGGGATGGTGGGGCTGTTTTATGTATGTAGAGACAGCATAGGAAAGTCGAAATAGACGCCCAAATGCAATCCCAAGCTTAGGGACCCAAACTTTTTAGCTTCAATGCAAGAAAACATACTCATGACTAGGAACCCAAAATTTGGTTTTAGAATTAGAAAAGCATGAAAATAGGGACTTGCTTGTAAGAATTTGGGCTGCCCCATGATTGGTACTTTGCACCTAAGTAACGTGGGAAATGCTTTTCAATGGTGTGTAGATATATGTGTAAATATAAGGGGCATAAAATTCCTCGCCAAGTATGAATAATTGTTTTCCTAAATGAATGTATGATAGCGTGGAATGCCTTTTTGAATGCAAATATGTGCAGGATGTAATTAGCTTTCCAATATGCATATAAATAAATATGAGTGAAACAATAAAATTTGTATGGTGTACTTCAAATGTATGTAGGTAGTTTGTGATAGAAAATGTTTAGGATATAAATTAGGTGTAAAGTTTGACGCAACACTTTGAGCATGAAAGTGTGTTTTCTTTTTCAGAATGTATATATGTGTATGGAAATTAGAATATATTAGATGTTCTTGTATGTTGACATGGGTAATAGGTATTTTCTACACATGCGCGTGTGCATAAATGGATTACATGAGTTTGGTCTAAATCAGAGGGGTTAGCACGACATTTTTGCGTTAATATAAGCATTATCTTGTAAAACTAACTTCCAAATGTTTGTTCTCGTAGGAGATGGCCCCGAGGAAACTTGCCTCAAAGAGATCCAGGAAGGATAAAGCGGCCGAAGGAACTAGTTCCGCTCCCGAGTATGATAGTCACCGCTTTAGGAGCGCTGAACACCAGCAGCGCTTCGAGGCCATCAAGGGATGGTCATTTCTCCGGGAGCGACGCGTCCAGCTCAGGGACGACGAGTATACCGATTTCTAGGAGGTGGGCATCACTGGTCTACAGAGGACATAGTCTTCGAATTTTATGCCAATGCTTGGCCTACAGAGGAGGGCGTGCGAGATATGAGGTCCTGGGTGAGGGGTCAGTGGATCCCGTTTGATGCAGATGCTATCGGCCAGTTCCTAGGATATCCTTTAGTGCTGGAAGAGGGTCAGGAGTGCGAGTATGGGCAGAGGAGGAACTGGTCCGATGGGTTCGATGAGGAGGCCATCGCCCATTTTCTATGTATACCGGGGCAGGATTTTGCCCGGACTGCTGCCGGGAGACGGGTGCGGATCATGCGCACCAACATGACCACCCTGACTCAGATCTGGATGACTTTGCTGCTCAGCAACATCCAGCCCAGCGACCATAATTCCAACCTCCCCCTGCCGAAGTGTCAGCTGGTGTACGCCATCCTGACGCGGATGAGCATTCACGTGGCTCAGTTAATCGCTGATGCCATCTATCTATTTGCAGGTATGGCGCCTACCAGGCACCCTCTGGACCCGGATAAGTCCAACAGGGCCCTGGGATTTCCCGCCTTGATCACAGGACTCTGCCAGTCATTCGGAGTCCCCGTCGCACCTAGCAAGGTGATTCGGCCGCCCATCACCCAAGCTTTTATTGAGAAGTATTGCACACAGAGACAGGCCCAGGGGGATGCTCTGCAGGCCGCAGACGCGTCGCCACCTCATCAGGCTGGTCCAGCCGAATCGTTTGATACGGAGCAGTATTTGCGGCATTTGGTTCGCCAGCAGGCGGCCAACCACCGGGCTCATGTACAAACCCATGATTGTCTTTACCAGATGAGCCTCAGCCTGCAGAGCCAGGGTTTTACTTCTTTTCCGTGCCCTACTCCGAACCAGTTCAGGGCAGAGGTCGCATGGCCTGGAGATTGGCCTGAGGCCCGGGCAGGAGACACGCCAGCAGAGGCTCCCGACAAGGCAGATGAGGCCCACGAGGACGAGGAGATGACCGATTTACTTGATTTCTTAGGAGGAAGCGGGGCCACATGATTGGGAGATCCCTTGATCCATATTTCTTTTTGTTTCTATTTTTCCTGTTATATATTTTTGTTTGACTAAGGGACTAACGTTTGTTTCGTGTTTTGACTTTTGTTTTGTACATACATATCGTTTGAGTTGTTACGTCGGTACTTGTTTCATTGTTGTCAATAATGTTTGTTGAAATGCCGGGACCGTGTAGAGTTTTTCATTTAGGAACGTCGTCCTAAAAAATAAAATGAACCAAAAATCCTAATAAAAAGAAAGAAGCGTTGTGAATAAAATGTCTGCGTATACATTGAAAAAGGAAAGTGTCTATAAAAGGATTTTTTTTGTGTGTAAATGATGCGTGGAAAGGAATTCTTGTGCATGTGAGCAACAAGTGTATATGAAGAAAATTTTGTATGAACCATAAGTGTGTGTTGGGAAAAATGAAAAAATCTTTGAACGTAAATAGGGTTTGAATATAGACCGTGTGACGTAAAGAGAAAGGGTTCCAATACGTGTACAGAAAAAGTTGTCATGTATAAGAATGTAGATTTACGAAGGAGGTTTTCCTCATAAAGGACCACAGGTGTATAATTTTGTGAATGAAACAAAAAGGAAAAAGAAAGAAAGACCGCGAAGGTCGACATGTTATAGTTAAGAAGTATAAATCATTCGTAAAGAGCAAACATATCTTCTGGAAACAAGGGACTGATGCTAAGAGTTTATTTTCCGGAATAAACCGAGATAAGAATGGATGAATTCATTGAACTGATGAAAGAACATAACTTGGAAACGTTGGGTCTGTCTGTGTAAATTCCCAACCGTAGTATCACAATGCCATAAACGGGATGCTTGAGTGCCCACCTGGCTGTGGCCATGACTAATTTTGCACGTTGTTTTCAAATCATCATTGTCACGCGTGCCTTATGGAATAATATGGAAGTTCGGCCCGAAATCGACACCTTGACACCCAAATTTGTTTCGCCCCAGATATCAAGATTGGGGTTCCCACGATAAAATACCCCATTGAGACGCAACCTTAGACCTTGTTGAACCTTAGCCTATAAAAAAGGAATCCTCATCCTTTCCCCCGAAGCAAAGGACAGCGGAATCTCCTCAAGGGAAAGCGAATAGAATGCTAAAACCCGATTTCCCAAAGAAAGGGGTGGAAAAGGAGAAAATAGAAAGATAGAAAAGAAAATGATGAAAATAAAGAAAAGAACAATAAAAAAGAAAGAGAAAGAATGATTCCCGGCCGAAGATCGGAAGGGGGTGGAAATGGAAAAGATCGGAGGCAAACAGAATAATTCTCGATCAATGAAAGAAAAAGATCAGAGAACCTTTCGACCAGATAAATTTTCGGCAAGGTAAGTGACTGTCGGCAAAGGAAAACCCATTTTTGGTGTTTCTTCCTTTCAGATTGCCATTCAAAGTCGTTCTCGACTGGCGATATCCCACCCCACCTGAACAAAGAGGAAAAGACCGAAACACCCAGCTTCCTCTCCAAAAAAACACTACCCTCGAGAAAATCCTATTGGTCCGTGATCGTACGTTTGATCTTTGATTCGATAGGAAGTCGTGTGAAAAATAGAGTCATGGTGCAGTTATGGTTTGGGAATAGAATAAAACACTTGCCTTGTGAGTTTTATACACTATGAGTGATTTATTTTCAGCTCAGCCCGATGTTTCCCCTGCATGTTCATTTAAAAGCTAAAAGTTGACGTCCTGCCCTTCATTCTCGGTTACAAGGAAGATTACCCTTGGCATAAGTATATTGTTTCTCTAAGATATGGTGCTCTCACGAATGATTTATTTTTCTTTACAAAAGCATGTTTGCCTTTCAGGTGGAAAAATCTGGTGGACCGTTCGGTCCCACCAACCCCCTTTTTCGGAGCCCCATGAATGTTATTGCCTAGCGCTGTTCATGTGTCCTCCACCTTCGAGTTTGGAGCTGTGTTTCATGATTGCCTAAGTGCGGACCCTCAAGGCAATCCTCCATTCTCCCCCTTTTTTGGAGCCCCATGAATGTTATTGCCTAGCACTGTTCATGTGTCCTCCACCTTCGAGTTTGGAGCTATGTTTCCTGATTGCCTAAGTGCGGTCCCTCAAGGCAATCCTCCATTCTCCCCCTTTTTCGGAGCCCCATGAATGTTATTGCCTAGCGCTGTTCATGTGTCCTCCACCTTCGAGTTTGGAGTTGTGTTTCATGATTGCCTAAGTGCGGACCCTCAAGGCAATCCTCCATTCTCCCCCTTTTTCGGAGCCCCATGAATGTTATTGCCCAGCGTTGTTCATGTGTCCTCCACCCTCGAGTTTGGAGCTATGTTTCATGATTGCCTAAGTGCGGACCCTCAAGGCAATCCTCCATTCTCCCCCTTTTTCGGAGCCCCATGAATGTTATTGCCTAGTGTTGTTCATGTGTCCTCCACCTTCGAGTTTGGAGATGTGTTTCATGATTGCCTAGGTGCGGACCCTCAAGGCAATCGTCCATTCTCCCCCTTTTTTCGGAGCCCCATGAATGTTATTGCCCAACGCTGTTCATGTGTCCTCCACCTTCGAGTTTGGAGCTATGTTTCATGATTGCCTAAGTGCGGACCCTCAAGGCAATCCTCCATTCTCCCCCTTTTTCGGAGCCCCATGAATGTTGTCGCAACCTACCCTTCGGCGGGAGGGCGACGCGTGACTCGCGGGATGCGTGTTCCACGAAAGGAATACGCGCGGAGTCGCCACCAACGTTTATTTGAGGAAAACGTCGGAAAAACCGGAAAAGACGCGATCTACGAACTTTTAAGTGAAAGGTTCGGGAGTTGTATTTACGCACGGGGAAGGTATTAGCACCCCACACATCCGCCCCAAGGGACGGCAGCCTTTAATCGAATGTGCAAACATGACTTTGATTTTTTATGTTCCCTTTTTATGTCTCTATATCCTTTATACCCTTTTTATATTTTCTCTTTTTGTGGTCGACAAGGGTGTTTCCCTTTGCTCCTACATATTCCTCAATTTGGGATGAGAAAATCAGACCTACGTAGTTCTTTTTTATCGAGTGATTCTTTTTTACTTTAAGAGGTGATCATTTTAAGGCATTGGACCTTAAAAATGATCCATTTTACTTAGTGAGAAAATGAAATGACAAACTTCAAAAGCCTATTTTTATGGACGAGCTTGACTAGGCGAATTGATTTTAGCCTTTAGTTTCACTTTAGTTATTAATCAATTCGATTAAGAATGAGAAATCCCAAAGAGAAAACGTCCGATTGATTTTCCGCTTTATTTTACTAAAAGATGTCTTTTTGATTATTATATTATTTTTTACCTCTTTTTGATTTCCAACGTGGTTACGGCACGACCGAACGGTCGGAATTTATTTTAACCGAAGTTAATGGATAATACAATTCAAACGTTCGGTGGAAATTTATTTTATTTTTAAGTTAAGCGAGAAATGACTTAAGTAAAATGGCTTAAGCACGTCAACAGGGGGTATAAAAAGTAAACAAAACGAGAATAAAAATGCACGAAACACAATGTGGACCACTACGGGTACATAGAATGAATCGAAAAGCTTGGTTCGAGGTACTTACCCGTTGAAGATCGAAGAACGATGAAGAACGAATGAGGAACGTCGAAGAACGGTTGAAACCTTTGCGAAATTCTTCACGGAAAACGTTACGGAAACGTTTCGGAAGGGCCTCGGCTTAGATTTTCTTCACGGAAATGATTTTTCCAAGCAAATTCGAAAGAGAGAGAAGTGCCAAAGGGGCTGAACCCTTTTCTTCTTCACCTCCTCCCCTATTTATAGCAAAATAGGGGAGGTGGTTGCCGCCCAGCTCGCCCAGGCGAGCTCAGCTCGCCCAGGCGAGCCAGGTTGCTTCCTCCAGAAGCAACAGCCTTCTGGAGGAATATTCTGGAGGGCCCAAGTGGGCCTGGGTGCTATTTGCACCCTCATTTTTACTAAGTACACCCCCCTCTGCTTTTTTTGGTGATTCTTTTTTCGTAAATTTACGGAAACTTACGAATTTTGTAACGATACTCGTTTTTTTTCCGTAATGTTACGGAACCTTGCGGATTACATAATCATCCCCTTTTTGACTTACGGAATGTTACGGAACCTCACTTAATTATGCAACGATGCTTCCATTTGATTTCCGGTGTGTCACGGAAACTTACGAATTGTGCATCAATATTTTTTTGGTTTTTCGGCATGTCCTGGAATTTCACAAATTGCCTAATGATGGGTACCAAGCACCTCACAAGGACCAAAGAAAGGTCGCATGTCATCAAGCAAAGGTCCCCGGACGAAATTAGGGTATGACAGTTGCCCCTCTTTACTTGTCTTTTATTGGAGATAAAAGGAAAGTAAAGATAAGACACTAATTTCGTTCCTCTCGATTTGACGAGAGTCGCGGGTGACCATAAAATCTCCACATGCAAATGACTTGTTGCTCCCGGAATTTCACAAATTGCCTAATGATGGGTGCCAAGCACCTCACAAGGACCAAAGAAAGGTCGCATGTCATCAAGCAAAGGTACCCGGACGAAAATTAGTGTATGACACTAATTTCGCTCCTCTCGGTTGACGAGAGTCGCGGGTGACCATGAAATTTCCGCATGTAAATGACTTGTTGTTCCCGGAGGAACAAAAGGTGCAGAAGACTATGTCAGCCTCTGCATGCTATCAAGCGTTCTGTCTTACAGATAGCAAAAGAATGTTTATACGGATAACCACTCGGGTATTTCCGCGTATCATCGGGCCCGCCGCCTCTGGATGATACAAGGGTGCAGAATGACCAAATTTGGTCTCTGCTTGTCATCGGGCCCGCCGCCTCTGGATGACAAAAGGGTGCGGATAACCGTAAGGTATCTCCGCGTATCATCGGGCCCGCCGCCTCTGGATGATACAAGGGTGCAGAATGACCAAACTTGGTCTCTGCTTGTCATCGGGCCCGCCGCCTCTGGATGACAAAAGGGTGCGGATAACCGTAAGGTATCTCCGCGTATCATCGGGCCCGCCGCCTCTGGATGATACAAGGGTGCAGAATGACCAAACTTGGTCTCTGCTTGTCATCGGGCCCGCCGCCTCTGGATGACAAAAGGGTGCGGATAACCGTAAGGTATCTCCGCGTATCATCGGGCCCGCCGCCTCTGGATGATACAAGGGTGCAGAATGACCAAACTTGGTCTCTGCTTGTCATCGGGCCCGCCGCCTCTGGATGACAAAAGGGTGCGGATAACCGTAAGGTATCTCCGCGTATCATCGGGCCCGCCGCCTCTGGATGATACAAGGGTGCGGATAACCGTAAGGTATCTCCGCGTATCATCGGGCCCGCCGCCTCTGGATGATACAAGGGTGCATGTCACATGACCTCAGGGTCAGTATGACAAAGATTATGGGGCGGCCGACAAAAGCAAGGCTCTTGCTCCTACGTATCCTCCAATGAGGAATTCAGACCTACGTAGTTCTTGATAACTTGTGAGACTTGAAAAGTCTCCATCGGAAAATGTTGACATCTCCGGAAAGGGCGCAGATGACCATATTGGTCTCTGCTCGTGAATCACACTTGGGGTCACTGAATGACGAGGTGCGGATAACCGTAAGGTGTCTCCGCGGGCTACCAGCTCTTGAGTCATGGCAACAAAAGGCGGTGTGGTCGACAAAAGCGAGGCTCTTGCTCCTACGTATCCTCCAATGAGGAACTCAGACCTACGTAGTTCTGGACAACTTGTGAGATTTGAAAAAGTCTCGGTGTTTTCTCCACTAAAATGCAAACATGCTTTAGCAAGGAGACAAATATTCCAACTGATTTAGAGCAGCATATGCTTTTTTGAGTGAAAAACAATGCGTCTACCGGGGAAGGAGAGTCTGCTGATGAAATCTCCCATAACCATAAATGAGATTTTTGGATGTTAGCATTTCGTTTCTAAATGATCATTTAGAGGAAACACTGGGTTCGACAAAAATAGAAGAAATCCACTCAAAGTGTATCAATCTCGCACAGGTAAGTGTTTCATCCTAATTCCGAACCATAGATATGTCATGACTTGACTTTGCAAATTATTTCCTATCAAATCAAAAATTACACGCGTGATCATGGATCAATAGGGCTTCCCTTGGGAATGGGTTCTTTTGGTGGTTTCTTCTTTCGGCTTTTGTGTGTTTTTGGCTTTTTATTTTTCTGGCTTTTTTCTTTTTCTATTTTTGTTTAGTGCGGGGCGAGAAAAAAAAGTCGCTAGCGCACGGGATTTTGGTTGGTAATCAAAGGGAGAAGACTATTTTAGGTCGTGGTTCCCTTTCCTTCTTTTTTCGTTCATTTGGTGACAATTCTGTATTGTTCAGATATTGTCTGGTCAAAAGACCTTTCTGCACATTTCTTCTAGTTTCTTTGATCAAGAACTTTCTTTCCTTCCTTTTTTACTTTCTCCCATTCTTTGGTTGGGAATTTTCTTTCTTTTCTTTTTGCTTTCTCCCACTCTTTGATTGGGAATTTCCTTTCTTTCCTTTTTGCTTTCTCCCACTCTTTGATTGGGAATTTCCTTTCCTTCCTTTTTGGTTGGGAATTTTCTTTCTTTTCTTTTTTGCTTTCTCTTTGATTGGGAATTTCCTTTCCTTCCTTTTTTTTTTTTTTTTGCTTCCGAGGGTAAGGTTTATGGTGAGTCAGGATTTTGGCTCAAGGCTTGTAGAATGGCTAGACATGATACATGTCAGGGTTTGGTTTGGTTCAAGGATAAAAAGGGATGCCCCACATTATTTCCATGACACAAATGCAAAAATGATGATTTGGAAATTTTATGCAAAACTGGTTATGCATGCACCTATGTGGACACTCAAGTGTCAAACTTTTATGGTCATGTGATGCTAGGGCTCAGGATTCATTTCCTCTATTTTAAATCAACCCAATGTTTCCAAAATATGTTCTTTTATCAATTTGTGCATTCATCCGGGTCCATTTCGGGCGTCCGGGGAAATTTCACAGCATTCACCCTTCAGGTGTAGACACGTTTTTTTCTCTTCAAAAATCGGTTATGATCAATGAATTTTTTTCGAAGAAGAGTTGGAAATCATCTCTTTTCAAAAGCATGTCGGTTTTTAGCTAGACAACTTATTTTCTCTTTTTCCACCTTTTTCCTTACTTGCCTTCTTCTTTTTTCTTATTTGCTCTCTTTTTCTTTACTTGCCCTCTTCTTTTTTCTTATTTGCTCTCTTTTTCTTTATTTGCCCTCTTCTTTTTTTTTTTTACTTGCTCTCTTCTTTCCCTTTTGTTCTCTTTTCCATTTCATTTTCTTTTCTTTTCTATTTTTATTTTTATCATGATTTTTTTTTGTTTATTTTACATATATACTTTTGGACGATGTTCCTAAACGAAGAACTCTACACGGTTCCAGAATTTCAAACATCATCGATAGTAATGATATATAAATACTAACGCAACAATCTAAACAAAAATGTATGCGCTGTACAAATGACAATCGAAACAACAAAAACAAACATTAGTCTCTCAAGTCAAAACAATAACATAGAATAAAAATGACAAAAGAAATATGAAAGAAAACATGAATCTGGGGATCTCCCAGTCACGTATCTCCACTCCCTCCCAAGAAGTCAAGCAAATCGGCCATCTCCTCATCCTCGTGGGCTTCTTCTCCATCGTCGGGAGCTTCTGGGGGTGCCTCTCCTGCTTGGGCCTCGGGCCAATCTCCGGGCCATGCAACCTCTGCCCTGAACTGGTCTGGAGTAGGACATGAAAAAGAAGCGAAGCCCTGGCTCTGCATGCTAAGGCTCATCTGGTACAGACAATCATGGGTCCGTACATGTGCTCGGTGGTTGGCCGCCTGCTGGCGAACCAAATGCCGTAAATACTGCTCCATGTCAAATGCCCCAGCCTGGCCAGCCTGATGAGGTGGTGGGGGCGCGCCTGCGGCCTGTGGAGCATCACCCTGAGCCTGTCTCTGGGTACAGTACTTCTCAATAAAAGTCCGGGTGATGGGCAGCCGAATCACCTTGGTAGGTGCAACGGGGACTCCGAACGACTGGCAGAGTCCTGTGATCAGTGCGGGGAATCCCAGGGCCCTGTTGGACTTATCTGGGTCCAAAGGGTGCCTAGTGGGCGCCATACCTGCAAAAATATAGATGGCATCAGCGATCAACTGAGCCACATGGATGCTCATCCGTGTCAGGATGGCGTACACCAGCTGGCACTTCGGCATGGGGAGGTCAGAATTATGATCGGTGGGCAGGATGTTGCTGAGGAGCAACGTCATCCATATCTGGGTCAGGGTGGTCATGTTGGTGCGCATGATTCGCACTCGCCTCCCTGCAGCAGTCCGGGCAAAATCCTGTCCCGGTATACATAGCAGCTGGGCGATGGCCTCCTCATCGAACCCGTCAGACCGGTTCCTCCTCTGGCCATACTCACATTCCTGGCCCTCTTCCAACACCAACGGATATCCTAGGAGTTGGCCGATAGCGTCGGCATCAAACGGGATCCACTGACCCCTTACCCAGGATCTCATGTCACGCACGCCCTCCTCTGTTGGCCAAGCATTGGCATAAAACTCAAGGACTATTTCTGGATCAAACTTGGCCATGGGAGTAACCAGTGATGCCCACCGCCGGCACCCTATTTCCTCCTGGAAATCAGTATACTCGTCGTCCCTGAGCTGGACGCGTCGCTCCCGGAGAAACGACCATCCCTTGATGGCCTCGAAGCGCTGCTGGTGTACAGCACTCCTAAAGCGGTGACTATCATACTCCGGAGCGGAACTAGTTCCTTCGGCTGCCTTGTCCTTCCTGGACCTCTTTGAGGCAAGCTTCCTCGGGGCCATTTCCTGCGAAGGCAAACATTTGGAAAGTTAGTTTTACCAGTGGGACACTACTCTTAAAACAAAAATGACATACAACCTCCTCCCATAAATACAAACATCAATGTAAATTTAGAGCAAGCTTATGCGCATATTTCCCTACGAACGTTCACTTGCACAAGACATCCTATTAACTAAGAAAAATGCACCCATATACAATCAAGGTAGCTTCATTACCTAGATTATTTACATGTACTTCCAAGGTGTATTTGTTATTTACATCACACACGCCTCCTTGGCTAAATTTACATACATGCATACTCAAAGCATCTCGGGGTACCAAAAATTGCACATGCGCTCATCTTGGTATTTCTAATACCTATACATATACAAACTTCATGATGAATCTTGACTACCTACGCAATAAGGTGCTACATTTCATGCTTTCTTTTTTTTTTTTTTTTTCAAGTTTTTGCTACCTAAAGCCACATGCAAATTCAAGCATATTTTCCTTTGCTGACTAAAATTGTATTCAAATTAGAAGGTATATATTTTTTTCGTAATATGTTTTCTTCACATAACATGCAACACATTTATATATATTTTTTGTGAGACATTTTGACTACCAAAAATTGTATATACATACATCCAAGTATTTTGCTATCATACCCAAAGTGTAAATTGCCAAAGGTATCTTGCTACCTATTCTAAACCTACACATTCATGACGAGCACAATTCCTAAACATCTAGGCGTAGGGAAAATATTGTAGTGTGGCCCAGAGCCGATTGCTGGCCAAAAAGGGTAACTTTACCCAATATGCACCTCCTCTTGTGTTCTTTTTGCATAAAATTTTAGTTCCTAGACCTAGGACATATGCGGGGCAATTACTCTAGCCTTTTTCAGGAATGAATACATATTCCAAAAAAAAGAAAATGTGTACAAACCAAAATGCCCCATGGGTTGTCTCCTTACAAAAGTCACGCGCTAATGCCATTGAGGCATTTCACCGAACACTTGGTGGGCGCGCGTTTAGGCGTCAATAGCAAGAGAACGGGGACAATGTGGCATGTCCCATTGTTCAAAAATGCATTATAGGCCTAGGGCCATCCCATACACACCCCTAATTCAACCTAATCAAGCAAGAAAACAAACCAAAATTGCCCTATATATTTGAGCATACTCCCATAATTTAGAGCACCAAAAGGAGATCAAAATACACCAATGAAAAGCTAGAAAGCTTAGGGATGGAACACTTACTTGTTGGTGATGAACAAAAGCGCAAAACAGAATCAAAAATGCGAAAAAGGATGGCCCTAGGGCTGCAAACTCGTCAATCCCGCGGGTATGGCTTTTGAAAGGGGGGAAAAGAAGTTTTTGAATGTTAAAACGCCCCCCCTTTCGTCATTCTTATAATTTGGTGCAGGGGTGGCTCGCCCAGGCGAGCCCAGCTCGCCCAGGCGAGCTAACCTGCACATTTTTTATTTATTTATTTTTATTTTTTTTTTTTTTTTTTTTTTTTTTTTTTTGAGGGGAATATTAACCATGTCCCCTCCCTTCTCATGGATTAGCATCTTGCCTAACTTGAACTTACTTAGGTTAGAATTAGGCGTTGATTACTTATTTTTTTACTTTTTAAAACAAACAAAAAGTAAAAGAAAGCTGCAAAATACAAAGGATACGGGGCTGCCTTGCAGCGACATTCTCTGCTTGTTTCGCACAGAGAAGGGCAACGATCGGTCGGTCGTGACCCCATCTCCACTTGCGTTCGTCCTTAAGTACCTGCAAGTAATAAACAACCAGGTATGGCCAATCTTGACCGCGTCATTACCCTACCTTGATTGGTTTCTGCCGTTCATGTTTCGTCTCTACTCCAGAAGGTAGCCCAAGGTGATCCTGCCCCTGTTTTACCACAACAATATACATGCGTATGCGTATGCGTATGCATGAATGTTTTCAAACGCAGAAAATTTAGGGAAAGTTGGTTCAGGTTCAATTCTAATTAAGCGCTTGGGGGATCCCATGAACTGAGCGGAAGGGCTCAGGCGATCACAAATTAACGCAAGGTGTGAAACTAACGTGAGGACTAAAAGCCTCGAATCCACATCCATTTCTTTGAAAGATTGTAACGAGAGATACAACAGACAGGAAATCCCTGGGGGAAATCCAGAAAATGCATAAAGATAAAGAACATGCAGCGACATCCTTAATTGCCGCAGCTTCTAAGCATAATATTGTTTGACGACATCAGAGTTCACGGGTGAAGGTAGCTCTTCGCCATCCATGTTGGTAAGCACCAGGGCTCCTCCGGAAAAAGCCCTCTTCACAACAAAAGGCCCTTCGTAGTTCGGGGCCCATTTCCCTCGATGGTCCTTGACAGCATGGGACATTTTCTTTAGCACAAGGTCTCCCTCATGGAACTTGCGTAAGCGTACTTTCTTGTCGAATGCACTCTTCATTCTTTGCTGGTATAAGCGCCCATGACTCATGGCCGTTAAGCGCTTACCCTCAATGAGGTTGAGCTGATCGTAGCGTGTTTGAGCCCACTCTGATTCCTTTAATCCGGATTCTGCCAAGATCCTTAATGACGGGACTTCTACCTCAAACGGTAACACAGCCTCCATCCCATATACCAATGAGAACGGCGTTGCCCCAGTTGACGTTCGCACTGAAGTCCGGTAACCGTGTAACGCGAATGGGAGCATCTCGTGCCAATCCTTGTATGACACGGTCATCTTTTGGATAATCTTTTTGATATTCTTATTGGCCGCTTCCACGGCTCCATTCATCTTTGGCCGGTAGGGCGTGGAATTGTGATGCTGGATTTTAAACTCCTTGCACATTTCTGCCATCATCTTATTATTCAGGTTGGTGCCGTTGTCCGTGATAATCTTCCTTGGCAAACCATATCGGCAGATGATCTCTTTCTTAATGAACCTGACCACCACATTCCTCGTGACATTGGTATTTGAAGCCGCCTCGACCCACTTGGTGAAATAATCTATCGCTACGAGGATGAAGCGATGACCATTCGAGGCTTTGGGCTCAATGGCCCCGATGACATCTATTCCCCACATGGAGAAAGGCCAAGGGGCGGACATGACATTCAGAGGATGTGGTGGGGCATTGACATTATCTGCGAATGCTTGACATTTGTGGCACTTCCTCACATGGACACAACAATCACTTTCCATGGTAAGCCAGTAATAACCTGCTCTTAGGATCTTCCTGGCCATAGCATGTCCGTTGGCGTGCGTTCCAAACGAGCCCTCATGGACTTCTTCGATCATGTGATTTGCCTCCTTGGCATCCACACACCGCAGGAGTGTCATGTCGTGATTTCTTTTATACAGTATGCTTCCGCTCATGAAGAAACCGGCTGCCAACCTCCTCAATGTCCTTTTATCGTTGTCGGCAATCTCTGGCGAGTATTCTTTGCTTACGACATATCGCTTGATGTCGTAATACCAAGGCTTTCCGTCCCGTTCCTCTTCCACTTGGCAACAATGTGCGGGTTTGCCACGACACCAAAATTCAATGTAGGGTAGATCCCCGTGCGGTGTTAGCTAGAACATAGACGCCAACGTAGCAAGTGCATCCGCCATTTGATTTTCCTCGCGGGGAACATGATGGAAGGAGATCTCATCGAAAGTCTTAGCCAATTCCTTGATATAGGCTTTGTAGGGTATCAGCTTGGATCTCTAGTTTCCCATTCCCCTCTCAGCTGATGGATTACCAACGCTGAGTCGCCGTACACCTTGAGTAGTTTGACATTGGAGTCAATTGCTGCCTGGACGGCTAGGGCACATGCTTCATATTCGGCCATGTTGTTGGTGCAGTCGAATCCTAGCCTGGCTGTGAAAGGTACACATTGATTGTCCGGAGAGACCAACACTGCCCCAACGCCATGACCTAGAATGTTTGACGCTCCATCAAACCATACAGTCCATTTGTCCCGATCTTCGTCCAACTTTTCCTCGAACAAGGCCATGATGTCCTCATCCGGGAATTCCGGATGCATGGGCTGGTAGTCGTTAAGAGGCTGTTGAGCCAAATAATCTGCCAAAGCGCTTCCTTTTATCGCCTTTTGGGTGACATAGACTATATCAAACTCAGATAGCAAGACTTGCCACCGGGCGATTCGTCCTGTGAGAGCTGGCTTTTCAAAGATGTACTTAACCGGGTCCATTTTGGATATCAACCAGGTAGTATGGCTCAGCATGTACTGCCTTAGGCGATGGGATGCCCATACTAAAGCACAACACGTTCTTTCGAGCAAGGAGTAATTCATCTCACAGGTCGTGAACTTCTTACTTAGGTAGTAAACAGCGCGCTCTTTCTTCCCGGATTCGTCATGTTTCCCCAGCATACACCCCATTGACTCGTCCAAGATTGTCATGTACAAAATGAGAGGCCTTCCAGCTACTGGTGGCATAAGCACGGGAGGATTCATTAGGCACTTTTTGATCCTTCCAAAAGCCTCTTGGCAATCCTCATTCCACCGATCAGTTTGGTTTTTGCGCAAGAGTTTAAACAACGGCTCACAAATGGCGGTGAGCTGCGATATGAATCTGGCAATATAATTCAAGCGCCCCAGGAAACCTCGGACTTGCCTCTCTGTACGGGGTTCTGGCATCTCAAGGATAGCCTTCACTTTTTCGGGGTCTACCTCTATCCCTTTCTGGCTTACAATGAAACCAAGCAATTTCCCTGATTTGACCCCAAAGGTACACTTAGCGGGGTTCAACCTTAATTGATATTTCTTAAGCCTTTCGAACAATTTCCGCAGGTTGACAAGGTGTTCTTCCTCGGATTTAGATTTAGCAATTATGTCGTCCACGTAGACCTCGATCTCTTGATGCATCATATCATGGAACAAAGCTACCATGGCCCGTTGATAAGTTGCCCCGGCATTCTTGAGTCCAAAGGACATCACCTTGTAACAGAACGTTCCCCACAGGGTGACGAAAGTAGTCTTTTCCATATCCTCGGGCGCCATCTTTATCTGATTGTAACCCGAGAAACCGTCCATGAAGGAAAATAAAGCGAAATTGGCCGTGTTATCTACGAGGATATCGATGTGTGGTAAAGGAAAATTTTCCTTGGGACTGGCCCGATTCAGGTCCCGATAATCTACACACATTCGTACTTTCCCATCTTTTTTAGGAACTGGTACGATGTTGGCAACCCATTCTGGATACCGAGCGACGGCCAGAAATCCAGCGTCAAATTGCTTCTTCACTTCTTCTTTTATCTTCAAGGATGTTTCGGGCTTCATCCTCCTCAGTTTCTGTTTTACTGGGGAACACTCGGGATTTAGAGGTAATCGGTGTTGTACAATGTCAGAACTCAAACCGGGCATATCTTGGTATGACCAAGCAAAGATGTCTTGGTAGTCTTTTAGCAGGATTATTAATTCTTCACGGATAGGTGCGGTAATACCTGTACCTATCTTTACTTCCCTCTTTCCACTGCTAATTCCTAAGTCTACTAGCTCTGTTTCTTCTTGATGAGGCCCCATTTCTTGGTCCTCATGGGCGACCATTCTTTCTAGTTCTGGGGGAAGTCCCACATCCTCATTTCCTTCATCTTCCGTTTGATTCATTTCTTGCTCGAAGTCGATAGACGGGTCCCAGGTATTAGTACCTTCGGGGGACTCGTCATCGGATCTGCCGTTTCAGAAAAAGAAGTAAACATGCAAATGAATGAGAATGGGTAGAGACCAGGAACAGATGAAGAAAGATCCTTGTATTATAAATTCAAAAACAAAAGACACAAAGCCTTAACAAAAGGAAAAACTCTAAAGCCTAGGCCCAACTATAGAGCTTTTAAAACCGTAAAGGTTTACATTATGCTTGTTGCGTAAATGCCGGGGCGTTCCTCCACTTGCCAATTTCCCAGCTGGAAATCAGGAGGGCATGGTCGTACCAAATCCAAAGTACTCGGAATATCATCTTCGCATATCGCGAACGCTTGACCTTTGTCTCCCGAACCCGCGCTTATAAAGCTTCTACTTATGTGGCAGGGCGGGCTTCCTTCACCTTCTTGTCTCCAACGCGAACTTTGACCATTGTTCTTCCTTCCCGCGATGCTTCTTTTCATGTCCGCCTGAGTGGGCTTATAGCCTAAACCATACTTCCCACGATTTCCTTGGGTATTTATCAGGCTAGTTATGCCGCCGTTGTTTTTTCCTAAACCCATCCCGGGTTCATAACCGTTCCCCAACATAACTCGGGCCATCATTACCGCTGCATCGGACAGACAAGGCTGCCCAAAGAGGGAGTCCACGGAGGAAATGCTGACCACCTCAAAAGACTGGAAAGCAGTTTCTAACGATTCTTCTGCGGCTTCCACATAAGGCATGGAGGATGGGCAGCTTACCAAGATATCTTCCTCGCCTGACACGATGACCAAGTGCCCCTCCACTACGAATTTCAGCTTTTGGTGGAGTGTAGAAGGCACGACTCCCACTGAGTGGATCCACGGGCGCCCCAACAGGCAGCTGTAGGGGGGGTTAATATCCATTATTTGGAAGGTGACTTGACAGGTGTGAAGGCCTATTTGTACTGGGAGATCGATCTCTCCCCTAACCTCTCGGCGAGTGCCGTCGAAGGCCCGAACCACCATTGAACTTGGTTTTAAGTGGGAAGCATTGAATGGTAACTTCTCCAAAGTGCTCTTAGGCATCACGTTTAAACTGGAACCATTATCGATGAGCACCTTGGCTACGATATGGTCCATACACCTGACTGATACGTGTAAAGCCTTATTATGCCCTCTCCCCTCGGCGGGGATTTCTTCTTCGGCGAAGGCAAGATAGTTGTTGGCAGTGATATTGTTGACCAGCCCTCCGAAACCTTCTACCGAGATATCTTGGGCCACGTGAGCCTCGTTCAGCACTTTTACTAGTAGAGCCCGATGAGGCTCGGAGCTCATAAGTAACTCCAACAGCGAGACCCTAGCCGGGGTTTTGTTGAGTTGTTCGATAACCTTGAATTCGCTCTGCTGAATTATCCGAAGGAACTCGCTGGCTTCCTCTAGCGACACCTCCTTTCTACCATCCTTTTTCTCCGGGGGCCCCTTTGCTGGAATATCTTTATTCGAAGCGTGGGGTGCTTCGCCATCTTGTTCCTCCACCACTTTTCCTTTTCCCTTGACGTCGGCGGGTTGGACTGGTAGGTCCGGAGGTGCGAACACACGACCACTACGGGTCACACCACTCAGTCCCGTGATATTTGTTACTTTAGCTGACAGCGAGCTGACGTCAGTGACTTCTTCTTCCTTCTTCCCCGGAGGTGTATATCTCCATGGGACCGCGTGACTATTTTGGTACGGGAAAGGAACAGGTTTGGCCATTAAGGGGTGTCCGGGCTTTTGCGAAGCTGCGCTTTTAGTGAAGTATATCACCAAGGGTTTGGGCTTCGCAACACCGCTCCCCTCCGTAGATTGCATGCATATATGCTGCTCTTCTTTTCCTTCAATGCCGACTTCCAGTCGACCTTGATCTATCATCCGCTGTAACAATTCCTCTACTTCCAAACACGTCTCCATGTCATGCATCTCGCCGGAATATAGCAGACAGGAATCCTCCTTACACCCACTGTGGGGAATCACACCTCCCTTTTGTAGGGCCTCAAAGATAAACCTCCTAGGGGTTGCCACATCCCTTAAAGGTTTAGACCTGTGCGGCCTATCGGATTCAACTGCATTAACTGCTCCCCCTCCATGATTGGCGAGCGGGTTGGTTCTCACATTGGGCCGATCCTCTTGGAAAGTCAGCCATCCAGCATCCATTAAATGTTGGACCTTGTATTTAAGGGCCAAGCATTTTTCGACGGAATGCCCCGGGACACCCCCATGGTACTTGCAAGTTGCGTTAGGGTCATACCACTTCGGGAAAGGGGGTTCGAGGACCCTTCCGGGAGTTACCACGGCCAAATGATTGGCGATGAGGGATGGCAGAAGATCTTCGTACGTCATTGGGAGTGGGGTGAATTCTGGAAAAGGCCTCGGAGGGAAGTTCCTTGTCGTGTTGGAATTACCGGTCGGTCGAGTCGTGTTCGGAGTTGGAACTTGGGGAGCTTCCCTCTGGGTGGGTGCCTTAGGTTGCACGGGTGTTGAACTAGAGGTATTCCTAGTATGAGCCGAGAAGCTTGGGTGATGTTGCGCGTACTGATGGGTACCATGAGGTGTTTGCTGGGTTTTGACCCACGCAGGTGTTGAAGAGACGGCATGGGCATCTCCTTCCTTCCTTTTTGCCCCTGTTGCCCCGATTCTTTTGGCATTCGCGTTTGTGGAGGAAACGTAATCAAACTTTCCTCTTTTCAATCCAACCTCGATTCTTTCCCCGGCAAACACCAGATCCGCAAAGCTGGACGGCATGTAACCTACTAGCTTCTCATAGTAGAACACTGGCAGAGTGTCCACCATCATGGTGATCATCTCTCTCTCAACCATGGGAGGAGCTACTTGTGCCGCCAAATCCCTCCATCGCTGCGCATATTCTTTAAAGGTTTCACCCTCTTTTTTGAACATATTCTGCAGTTGAGTACGGTCAGGAGCCATATCAGAATTGTACTGATACTGCCTTAGGAAGGCGGTAATCAGATCCTTCCAAGTACGGATACGGGAAGCTTCCAAATTAGTGTACCACACTACCGCAGCTCCGGCCAAGCTATCCTGAAAGAAGTGTATCAACAGCTTTTCATCTTTAGAGTGGGCGCCCATCTTACGGCAGTACATTTTGAGATGGTTTTTGGGACAAGTCGTCCCTTTATACTTGTCGAAGTCCGACACTTTGAACTTCGAGGGAATAACAACATCGGGTACTAAGCAAAGATCCGTCATGTCTGCGAACGGATAGTCCCCAAATCCTTCTACGGCCCTCAATCTTTCCTCAAGGAGATCGAGCTTCCTCCTTTCTTCAGTTGCTGGGGGCGGCCCTTCCATGGACAGAACTATTGGTGGTACTGCGATGTTGGGTTGAGGCAACGTGCCTGGTGCCGGCCCTTCGGGGATCGGGGGATAGAACTCGACATCCCTCCGAGCATAATCTTGAGGGTCTTTGTGGACTTCGTCGGGCTGCTGAGGAGGCTCTCTTTCATGGACGGGAGAAGCAATGTGGCCCGCATCTTCTTGCAAGACGGGTGGTGAATAGTTAGGCGGCAATCCATAAGGGTAAGCCGCTCGGTTGTATCCCAGGTGAGGGCTGCCATCGTGCCCCAGTGTGTCCCTTCCCCGTCCTACTATGTTTGAGGGAGGATGGTGCGTAGTTGCCAAGAGAGTCGGGTCTGCTTCGGCAGCCGAACTGGCAGCGGCGGCGGTGGCCACGTTCTTCTCTATGAGCTGCTTCATACTTAACATGGCCTCCATCATGGAGGCCATTTGTTCTTTCAGAGCTGACATGTCGGCTTTCATCTGTTCCTGCGTCTCCTCTTGATCACCCATCGTTCTAGATTTGGATCTGGTGCGATAGGGATCCCTTGCGGCGCGTTTAGTTATTGTGTTTTTCCCTAAAAAAACCAAACGTGAGGAGTGGGTAAAGAAAGAAAATGCATGCTAGAGATGAAATGTAGGAGTGATTTGATTTGCACAAGCTTTTTGGAGTAGAAACATGGGACCAACTCATTTTATTTCAAAAAGGAAGTCTGTCATACCCTAATTTCGTCCGGGGACCTTTGCTTGATGACATGCGACCTTTCTTTGGTCCTTGTGAGGTGCTTGGCATCCATCATTAGGCAATTTGTGAAATTCCAGGACATGCCGAAAAACCAAAAAAAATATTGATGCACAATCCGTAAGTTTCCGTGACACACCGGAAATCAAATGGAAGCATCGTTGCATAATTAAGTGAGGTTCCGTAACATTCCGTAAGTCAAAAAGGGGATGATTATGTAATCCGCAAGGTTCCGTAACATTACGGAAAGAAAACAAGTATCGTTACGAAATTCGTAAGTTTCCGTAACTTTACGAAAAAAGAATCACCAAAAAAAGCCAAAGGGGGGTGTATTTAGTAAAATGGGGGGTGCAAACAGTAATTTTCGAATCTGGGCCCTTCTAGAGGTTTCTGGGCAATTTCTTGCTTAAGGTTGAAGTAACCTAGCTCGCCTGGGCGAGCTGAGCTCGCCTGGGCGAGCTAGATGGCCACCACACCCCCCGTTTTGTTGAAAAATGGGATTCCGGGGCTTCCGGGACACCCGTAATGCTTCCGTAAAATTCCCATAACTCTAAATAAGCATAATTAACTTAATACGGGTGAGACGGAAGAGAAAAAAAGAAGAAAATCAATTCCTATATGCTTCCTTAAGGCTTCCGTAACTTTTCCATAAATTACGAAAGAGGGGAGGTGAACTTATCAAAATTGGGGGGTGCAAATAGCAATTTCGAAATTTTGAATTGGGCCTTCCAGAACGTTTTTTGAAGCTGGGTTGCTTCTGGAGGAAGCATCCCAGCTCGCCTGGGCGAGCTAAGGTCGCCTGGGCGAGCTGGGCGGCAACCTCCTCCGCCTTTTTCCTATAAAAAGGCTGAAGGGGGCTGTTCTAAGGATCCCTGAGCCCCCTGGCTATGTATTTCAGCTGTTTTGGGTGAAAAAAATTGTTTCCGTGAAGAAAATCCAAGCCGAGGTGCTTCCGTAACGCTTCCGAGATGTTTCCGTAAGCAAATCCGTGAAGGTTTTCGTCCGTTCTTCATCGTTCTTCATCCGTTCTTCGTTCTTCAACGGGTAAGTTTTCGAATCCGAGACTTTTAATTCATTTCTTGTTTTTTTAAGCTTTCCTCTTTATTTCGTTCATTTTCGATTTCTTTTCTTCCGTCTTTAACGCGCTTTTACCGTTTATTTAAGCCGTTTTCTCATCTAAATAATGATAAAATGAATTTCAACCGATCATTTGTGTTGTAATCTCATTTAATCACTTTTAAAATGAAATCTAACCGATCGTTCACGCTATAACCTCGGTTAAACCAAAAAAGTAAAATAATAATAAAATAATCAAAATATCTTGAAAAATAATAATAAAATAAACAAAATATCTTTGAATAAAATAAAACAAAAAAATCAATCGGACGTTTTTTCTTTGGAAGTTTCCTTGAATGAATTGATTAATAACCAAAGTGAAACTAAGACTAAAATAGACTCACAAATCAAGTTTTGTCCGAAAATCACTAAAAACCGTTTTAAGGTCCAACGCCTTAAACGGTCCTCTTTGCTTTTATCGGTTAACATGGACCGTTCAAAAGCATAAAATCAACATGTAACTTTACCGCTTTTGCAAGAACTACGTAGGTCTGATTTCCTCATCGCAATTGAGGATACGTAGGAGCAAAAGCCCCGCTTTTGTCGACCACCCCAAGAGATCGTTAATGGTCCAAATGCCTTAACGTTTCTCTCCTTTCAAAAACAAGAGATCGTTAATGGTCCAACGCCTTAACGTTTCTCCCCTTTCAAAATCAAAAGACCGTTTAATGGTTCAACACCTTAAATGACCTTTTGTTCAATAAAAACATATTTTGCAAAAAAGACAAAAACAACTTAACCAAACACTTTGTTCCAAAAGAACTACGTAGGTCTGATTTTCTCATCCCAAATTGAGGAATACGTAGGAGCAAAGGGAAACACCCTTGTCGACCACAAAAAGAGAAAATATAAAAAGGGTATAAAGGATATAGAGACATAAAAAGGGAACATAAAAAATCAAAGTCATGTTTGCACATTCGATTAAAGGCTGTCGTCCCTTGGGACGGACGTGTGGGGTGCTAATACCTTCCCCGTGCGTAAATACAACTCCCGAACCTTTCACTTAAAAGTTCGTAGATCGCGTCTTTTCCGGTTTTTCCGACGTTTTCCTCAAATAAACGTTGGTGGCGACTCCGCGCGTATTCCTTTCGTGGAACACGCATCCCGCGAGTCATGCGTCGCCCTCCCGCCGAAGGGTAGGTTGCGACAGTTGGCGACTCCACTGGGGACTTTTTTTAGAGAGTTAGGCCATTTAATCTTGTGCAAATTTTGCCATGACTTACTCCTTTGTTGGCTTCCCCTTATTATGTTCTTGTATATATAACTCTTTGATGCTTTTAGTGCATTTTTTTTGTATGCATGAGGTAAATATTTATTCATTTGATGCACACAAACACTAACACTATTTGCACACACGGTGAGTTGAAAAAGGGCCCTATACCCGGGTTCGTGGGAACATAAGGAGTGGAGGTGAATCCGTGATCATGCTAGGTCTCCGACTTGCTTGATTACAGTGAACCCTCATCTAGAGTTTTTCTCTTTGAAAACATATTGTTGCTAGTAGTCCCTACTGCTGCAGTATGTTCTTCGAAGGGGATGATACCTCTAGAAACCATCAAGAGAGATATGACTACCTTGGGGGTTATCACTAAAAGCCTAGTTAGCTCTCTCCCTTATAGGTCCCTTAAATAGGGGCACGGAGCAAACACGCTGCGTGCCATTTTTCACACTGCCATGCATAAGTATCATATACCCTTTTGCTTATATTTGTTTGTGAATATTGTCGTACTATGTACATCCCTGTGTTGTGCCTTTCGCATATGCATCATGCGTGGGTTTCGTCTTTGATCCCCTCACTTTAGCAAACCGACGGAGGGTCCGTGTCGCCTTCTTAAAAAACATACGTTGGGTGCCATGCTGCCCAAACGTTGTATCCAAGAAGGAAACAATTTCTCGGGCTCCCGTATTCGTAAATTGCATCTGTGTCATATGCATTTCTTCATGCATTCATCCATTCCACCCATGATAGATGTAGGAGTTTTGTTTCGCACTAGATTTTATTTCACTTTAGTAAAACATGGGATCAAGTCAAAAGCCTTCGCTTAAAAAGAGGTTCTATCAAGTCAAAATCAAGAGCTTAGAGGTCACCAGTTTACGAAAGTTAGGGCAATTAATGGGTCAACTTCAACGGCAAGCCTTCCACAAAGCCTGTGGTAAGATTTGGGACCTAGCTAGGGTAGAAGTCTCCATGGAACCGATTGCATCCCTTTCCCAGTATTATGACCAGCCCCTAAGGTGCTTCACATTTGAGGACTTCCAGCTAGTGCCGACTGTGAAAGAGTTTGAAGAAATCCTGGGATGCCCACTGGGAGGAAGGAAGCCATATCTTTTCTCTGGGTTCTATCCCTCCACGACAAGAGTTGCCAAGGTGGTGAAAATCTCAGCACAAGAGTTGGACCGGGTAAAGCAAAACAGGAATGGGGTAGTCGGAGTACCAAGGAAGTGTTTGGAGGAAAGGGCAAAGGCCTTGGCAAATCAAGGCGAATGGGCTTTCTTTTATTGACATCTTGGCGCTTTTGATCTTTGGAGTTGTCCTCTTTCCGAATATGGAAGGGTTAGTGGACCTAGCAGCGATTGACGCTTTCCTCGCCTTTCATCATGGCAAGGAAAGCCTAGTCGTCGCCATTTTGGCCATGTATGACACGTTCGACCAGGGATGTGAAAAGAGCGGCGCAAGAATTGTTTGTTGTGCACCAACTCTTGGCTAGCATGGAGGGGCATCTGTTAAATGGTTCCCTCGCTAGAAGGAAGGAAGAATCAGGATTCTATCTTCATGCGAAGGATGTCCCATGAGAGGAGTGCCATCAGATGAAAGCATCACGCCTTTCATCGCACGGGGTTTCAGTGACCACAACGCGAGGGTACTCCAAGGAGTTCGCAAGGCATGGGATGCAGCGTGAAGAAAGGACAGAGAGCTTAGGGGAAGCAGTAATGGGATCATCGGCGGCTATCATAAGTGGCTGAGAGTCCGAACACAAGGATTGGATTGGCTCCCAAATCTAAAGACTGTGAGGGACGATGAGGTTAAAGCTTCGGAAGAAAGTGATGAGGTACAAGCCCTAAAGGCAGAGCTTGAAAGAGCCCGAGTAGTCGAAGAGAAGTTCAAGTCCATAGCCATCAAAGTCTGAAAAGAGTATGATGAACTAAGGGACGTCAATATGGCCACCGCTGAAGCCTTGGAACGAGAAACGAAGAAGGCCCGAAAGGAAGAGCACGTGCCAGCAAAGTTTTGAGGGGCTTTATAGGGCAGCAATAGTAAGCTCAAGCTCCGAAGAGGTGAAAGGAATCATCACGGGTCAAAGGCATGATCTTGAAGGACGAGCTAAAGGCTTACCTTAGGTCGAAAAGAAATTTGTCCCAACAGTTAAGCGAGACTGAAGGGAATATGTGGGCCGTCATCGATGAGTGCAAAGAGAAGCTAAATCTAGCGGCGACTCATGAGCAAAGGCTAGAGGATGAGTACGCCAAGATATCAGCAGAAAGCGAAGCAAGGGAAAGGGTAATTGATTCGTTGCACCAAGAGGCAACAATGAGGATGGACCGATTTGCTCTTACTTTGAACAGGAGTCAAGAACTTCCCCGATTGCTAGCCAAGGCCAAAGCAATGGCGGACACCTACTCCGCCCCCAAGAAGATCCACGGACTTCTCAGCTATTGTCAACATATGATAGACTTAATGGACCATATGATTAGAAACCGCTAGGAAGTTTGTATTGTCGCTCAGATCTTGACTAGTTATAACTTTTTAAATAAAATGAGTTGGTCCCATGTTTCTACTCCAAAAAGCTTGTGCAAATCAAGTCACTCCCACATTTTATCTCTAGCATGCATTGTATGTTGGTCTCGTCCTTTGTCACGGGAAGCCGGAAGGTCCATATCACCTTCTTAATTGTACACATGGGGCGCTGCGCCCCCAAATGCGCAAGTAAGAAGAGATAATTTTCCGGGCTCTCGTGTCCGTAAAATGCATTCATATCATGCATCGCATAAGCATCTCTTCATAACATCATAATGAACATATCGTTCCTGCATTTGTCCGTTATCATATTCCAGCCTCACATTTTGCATGAGTCATGGCATCATCGTGCATATGCGTTCAACAAACTTTTTGATCTGCAAAATTGCATACCATTTGTTTTCATGTTTGCTCATCCTTTTGTTTTCCTCTACAAAAACAAAAAAGGGGAAGCGTGAAACTTCACACTACATTCTTAGTTGCATGTGTTAGGCACCATGAGCCAACCATGTTGGGATCATAAACCCATTTCTAAAAAAAAACACACAACAACAAAACAAAATAATTGAACATGGTACCTAATGCATGGTTAACTAGGAAATGGTGTTTCTTCGGGCATCTCAATTTCATAATTACATTTTCCATGCATAAGCTTAAAGTATGCCCGAGTCATTCATCCCTATGAGATGTTGTTGAAGTATTGGCGATCAGAATTGCCATTCCTTGGATTATAGGGTTGAACCAAGCTCATGCTTTTACAAAAAGGTTCATCAAGTCAAGTTGAAATATGGAAGTAACTGTCTTGCAAAATTGGGGTAAAAGATGAATCGAGTCACATCACTGCTTCGTCTACTGCCAAACATATTTAGGATTGTTGATGTCCTTGTTACTTCCAGTTTCACCTTGACAAAGATGTCATGGACCATGTTGAAAATCTAAATTGATTCAACCCCATATCCTGCGTAAAAATTCGCAATACTTCGACTGTACATCATTCGCATGCATCCATGCTTTTCATTGGTTGCATTGCTCATTGCATTCTTTCCTTGAAAAATAAAATAAAATAAAATAAAATGAACTTATCAAAAAGAAAAGGACACGCTTTACGGCGCCCTTACCAAACTCGTGCTAGAGCTAGAGTAATGGGTGAAGCAGAGGAGGTGCAAGAGAAGATGAAGGCCGAAAATGGAGGCCATAAAAGAGCAAATGGCCACAATGATGAAGGCCATGATGAGCATGAAGAAGATAATGGAAGCCAATGCGGTTATAGTTGCCGCTATTAGCGCTGTCGCTAAGGTGAACCCGATGCTCCCATCTGGCCTCAAGCAAATGAATCATCCAACCTCAAATATGGTAGGCAAAGATTTGGGAAGTACGGATGACCCCATGATGTGCAAATTCAAAACGAGCACGCCTTCCCATCATATGGCTTGCCTCCCAACTATACACCACCCAATGTGGCATACACTCTCAATGAAAATCTCAATAACTCCACTCCGATACTCATTGAGAACCAATAACCTCATCAGGCACATATCTCTCAAACCATGGGGGAGACACATGAAATTCCCCACCACAATCTAGCTGACTTCGAGCCTTGGCTCGGATATGCCACTGAAGGGCAAGCAGTTGGTGGTATACCCTTTGAAAACACTTTGGAGGGCCCTCAGTTTCGCCCACAACCACAACCATTGCATTTTGCGGTGGGAAGAGCCCCTCCTGCTATGGCCGAAAAGGGAAAGGCGGATCATCTAAAGGAAAGGCTCAGGGCCATTGAAGGAGGTGAAGATTATGCCTTTGCTAACCTAAAAGAGTTGTTCCTAGTACCCAATATCATCACCCCTCCCAAGTTCAAGGTGCTGGACTTTGACAAGTACAAGGGGACTACTTGTCCCAAGAACCATCTAAAGATGTATTGTCAGAAGATGGGGGAATACGCAAAAGATGAGGAATTGTTGATACATTCCTTCCATGAAAGTCTTACTGGGGTAGCTGTTACCTGGTACACTAACTTGGAACCTTCCCGAGTCCATTCTTGGAAGGACCTAATGGTTGCCTTTGTTAGGCAGTATTAGTACAATTTTGATATGGTTCTGGATAGGATGCAACTACAGAACATTTGCAAAAAGGGGGACGGATCTTTCAAAGAACACGCCCAAAAGGTGGAGGGACTTGGCGACTCAAGTAGCACCCCCAAAATAGAGAAAGAGATTATCACAATGATAGTAGACACGTGACCGGTGTTCTACTATGAAAAAATGGTGGGTTACACACCTTCAAGTTTTACAGATTTGGTCTTCGCCAGCAAAAAGATCGAAGTGGATCCGAAAAGAGGCAAATTTGATCATCCTACTAGGACGACTGAGAAAACTGGGGCAAATGAAGAGGGTGAGAAAGAGGGAGAAACCCATGCTATGACTTCCATTCCTATACGGCCAAGTTTCCCACCAACCCAACAATGTCATTACTCAGCCAATAACAAACCTCCTCCTTACCCACCACCCAGTTATCCACAAAGGCCATCCCTAAATCAACCACAAAGTCTGTCTACCGCACTTCCAATGACGAAGACCACTTTTAGCACAAACAAAAAAACACCAACAAAAAGGAATTTTGCAGCAAAAAGCCTGTAGGGTTCACCCCAAATTCCGTTGTCATATGCTAAACTTGATCCCATATCTACTCGATAATTCAAAGGTAGCCATAACCCCAACCAAGGTTCCTCAACCTCCATTTTTCTAAGGATACGACTCGAACGCAACGTGTGCTTATCATGGAGGAGCCCCGGGGCATTCCATTGAGCATTGTATGACCCCGAAGCATAAAGTGTGAAGTCTAATTGATACGGGCTGGCTGAAATTTGAGGAGAATCGCTTGTTGAATCCTAACATTAACAAGCAACACCATACATGGGGCAATTCTGGAAGCTGTTGTTATGACTCATCAGGATTTTCAAGTTTATGCCATAAACCACAGTTACAATGTTAAATGATATAGATAAAATGGACATCCTCTCACGAACACATGTTTGCTTATTCAACTTTCACCGGAATGTGGGTGTAAGCCATTGGTCTGTTTGCTCAAGCAACCTGCGCTCCTGAGTGTTGACTTCCAAGACCGTTCAATCAGAGATTACTCATCTTGCACGTTGGTGGGGGTACCGTAAAACAACGAGCAAAGTTCAAAACAAATAAGTTTCAAAATAAAAAATAAAAAGGCATTTGATTGACTGTGTTTTCAAGTAAAAATATAGACGTTCATGTGACCTCATTTTGTCTTTTTAGAGAGAAGTGAGTTATCAAGAATAGAAGAATAGGATGTTGGACAAATGGCCTCAGAAAAAGGGGGGTTGAATTAAGATGCAAAGACTATTCCCCAATTGAACTATCAATCTCTCTTTTCGAATTAACAATGCACACAGGGATAACCCTTCCCTTGTGTTCAGGAATCCTCTACAACAAGAGACCCACGGTCTCTTAATCCCTTTTCAGAAATAAGAAGAAGAGAAGAAGAGGTCTCTCGTAAAAGAGGTAGATTGTAAAATGAAGATCAATCAAAAATTCCTTATTGAATAAGCAAGTGGTTGACCAAGGAATCTTTTTGAGAGGATAAGACATTTCAGTTCAGAAAAACTCTTGATCTTTCGAAAGGGTAAAACTGTTTGGGCAATGAAAACTCTCTTTAAAACATTTGAATGGCCATTTGAATAGATATGTCTCTTGGAAATTATTTTCTGAAAATCCCCTCTGGTAATCAATTACAAGACTTATGTAATCGATTACAGGTTTTAAAAATTTGAATTAAAACATTTTCAACTAATGGTAATCGATTACCAGAGAGCAAATCTCAATTTGAAATGATAGAATTCTTTGGTCAAACCTTTTGCTTCTTCAATTTGGAAACTTCTTCCTAAAGATTCTAAGAGATCAAACTTGATCATATATCTTGACTTTCTTGGATTCTTGTCTTGAATAAAACTTGGAAGCACTTGATCCTTTGGCATCATCAAAACATCAAAACATCTTGCTTCTACATAGGAGTCATTAGACTTAATCCATCAACTGAAAGATCCTTCAACTATTTCTCGTCCTTGGAAAATTCTTTTTTGCAAGAATCAACTGCTTCTTTCATTCTTCCTCACTACGAGGTCGTGAAAACAAGACAACGATTGGTACCTCTAAGCCCTACACTGGGGCAACGAAAGGCACCATGCAAAAACTTCAAGCGAACCTAGGGGCAGATTAGAAGTTCTCACCCAATAGGTTCCCTTCTACAAGGTCATGACGAAAGGCAACGATTGGTACCTCAAAGCCTTACACTGGGGCAATGAGGGGCACCGTGCATGAGCCTCAAGTGAACATAGGGGCCGATCAAAAGTTCACACCCGTCGATGTTTTTAAACAAGAAAAAAAGGGGAGACAAGCCCTGGAATTTCAATAGATTGATTAATTATCAAACGACTCCATTCCCGTCACTCCAAAATGGTCAAGTGACTAAATCAAAAAGAACATACACTTTGAGGGAGTTCCCGGAGAGATTTGCAAAAGATAGGATAAGGTCGCATGAATTATCACCTCTTTCAAAAGGACAGTCAATCTATGTTTTCCAAAAAAAAAAAAAAAAAAAAAAAAAAAAAATCAAATCAAAATCAAAATCACAAAATAGGGAAAGAATGTCATGAACATTGTACAACTTTCCATTACATTGCATTGTTTCATATGAAGTCCGCTTTTACCAAATTTCATGACAAAGGTTGCATGCATCTGCATCCCTAAAAATCATGTTAACTGCATAGATTTCCTACATCTAATGTCCAAATCTTGTGGATTTGGGATGACCGGCCCTCTCGATGAGTCGATCTCTTGCTTTCTCATAAGGGTGGACCCTTGGGTACTTGTACCTATCACTTTTAGAGGACTACACGTCCTCGCCAACAGAGGGCTGCACGCCCTCACCTTCAGAGGACTACATGTCCTCGCCTTGAGAGGGCTACACGCCCTCACCTTGGGTACTAGTTACCCTCACCGTTGAGAGGACTACACGTCCTCGCCTTGAGAGGACTACACGTCCTCACCATCAGAGGGCTGCACGCCCTCACCTCCAGAGGACTACATGTCCTCGCCTTGAGAGGGCTACACGCCCTCACCTTGGGTACTAGTTACCCTCACCGTTGAGAGGACTACACGTCCTCGCTTTTAGAGGACTACATATCCTCGCCAACAGAGGGCTGCACGCCCTCACCTTCAGAGGACTACATGTCCTCGCCTTGAGAGGGCTACACGCCCTCACCTTGGGTACTAGTTACCCTCACCGTTGAGAGGACTACACATCCTCGCCTTGAGAGGACTACACGTCCTCACCATCAGAGGGCTGCACGCCCTCACCTCCAGAGGACTACATGTCCTCGCCTTGAGAAGGCTACACGCCCTCACCTTGGGTACTAGTTACCCTCACCGTTGAGAGGACTACACATCCTCGCCTTGAGAGGACTACACGTCCTCACCATCAGAGGGCTGCACGCCCTCACCTCCAGAGGACTACATGTCCTCGCCTTGAGAGGGCTACACGCCCTCACCTTGGGTACTAGTTACCCTCACCGTTGAGAGGACTACACGTCCTCGCCTTGAGAGGACTACACGTCCTCACCATCAGAGGGCTGCACGCCCTCACCTCCAGAGGACTACATGTCCTCGCCTTGAGAGGGCTACACGCCCTCACCTTGGGTACTAGTTACCCTCACCGTTGAGAGGACTACACATCCTCGCCTTGAGAGGACTACACGTCCTCACCATCAGAGGGCTGCACGCCCTTACCTCCAGAGGACTACATGTCCTCGCCTTGAGAGGGCTACACGCCCTCACCTTGGGTACTAGTTACCCTCACCGTCAGAGGACTACACGTCCTCGCCTTGAGAGGACTACACGTCCTCACCACCAGAGGGCTTGACGCCCTCACCTCCAGAGGACTATAAGTCCTCGCCTTGAGAGGGCTACACGCCCTCACCTTGGGTACTAGTTACCTTCACCTTTAGAGGACTACACGTCCTCGCCTTCAAAGGGTCATGTACCTTCAACTTCAGAGGACTACACGTCCTCGCCGTCAAAGGGTCATGTGCCTTCATCTTTGTAGGGCTACATGCCCTCACCTTTAGAGGACTACACGTCCTCACCTTTAGAGGACTACACGTCCTCGCCATCAGAGGACTACATGTTCCCCATTTTCAAAGGGGGGCATGCCCTCACCTTCAGAGGATTGCACGTCCTTGCCATCATAGGACTACACTCCCTCGTCTTCGAAAGGCGACACGTCCTGAACTTCAGAGGGCTACACGCCCTCGCATTTAGAGGACTACGCGTCCTCACTTTCAGTGGGCTCCATATCCATACCTTAAGATAATTTAAGGTCCTCTGTCCTTAAATGCTTAACCGAGACTTGCACTCCCGGTTAAGGGACCAGTAGTTTCCTTTTAATGGTTCCTGGGCCACCCCCTGATATTGGAGGAGGGCCAACTGTGCGAGCACAACCAGAGAGGGAGGCTATCACACAGCTACTATGCATACTGGGGCAAGATTTCACCCGTGCCGCTGCAAAGAGAAGAGTGCAGACCATGCGCACCAACATGACCACTCTTACACAGATATAGATGACATTGCTACTTAGCAACATTCTGCCCAGCGACCGCAATGCCAATCTCCCCCTGCGGAAGTATCAGTTGGTCTGTGCCGTCCCGACATGGGTAAGTATGCATATGGTTCAACTGATTTCTGATACCATTTATTTGTTTGCAGGGATCGCACCCACAAAGACACCCAGTGAACCTGAAGAAGTCCAACAGGGCCCTGGGGTTTCCAGCTCTGGTTACGGGCCTCTATCAGTCCTACAGGGTGCCCGTACCCCCCCGGCAAGGTCACGTCATCATAGGTAAGTATGCACATCGCTCAACTGATTTCTGATTTCATCTATTGTTTGCAGGAATCGCGACTGCAAGACACCTAGTGGACCCGAAGAAGTCCAACAGGGTCTTGGAATTGTCAAGCTCTAATTACGGGTCTCTGTCAGTTCTACGGAGTACCTGTCACCTCCAGCAAGGGCATCAGGCCCCCTACTAATCGAGCTTTCATCAAGAAGTACTGCGCCCCAGACAGGCGCAGGGCGAAACACCACAGCAGCATTGGGATGGTCGGCAGCGGGAAATAGACGCACCGCCACCACCTTTAGAGTTCACCTCTGCTCATCCACAAAAAAGTTAGAGCGTTGCCTACGACACATGGCCAACCCATAGGCGACCAAGTCCAAAGCCAAAGGTAAGCAAAGTACTAGGTCAGTGACCGACAAGTCATAAGGCGTCCAGCTAAAGACGTTAAAGAAGCGCTACTAGGAGGCAACCTAGTACCTTTTGAATCTGTGCTTGTTATTTGATCACTTTTCATAGTAAGACACACCTAGTTGCTCATGATCCTAGGAATTTAAATAAAACGAGCACAAGCTCGGAAGGTAGTCATACCTCACAAAATATATATATATGTATGTTTAGGTAGAAAGATACCTTAGATATGCATGTATGTAAACAAAAACACACTTCACAAAATATATATATGTATGTTTAGGTAGCAAGATACCTTAGATATGCATGTATGTAGCAAAAAGATACCTCACAAAATATATATATGTATGTTTAGGTAGCAAGATACCTTGGATATGCATGTATACAGCAAAAATACCTTACAAAACATATATATGTATGTTTAGGTAGCAAGATACCTTGGATATGCATGTATATAGCAAAAATACCTCGCAAAAATATACACATGTTTAGGTAGCAAAATACCTCATGAAAAAAAAAAACAAAAAAAAACAAACAAGAAAAAGAAATAAACAAATGATAAAAAAGGAAAAGAAAAATAAGTTGTCAAGCTGAAAAACCAACATGCTTTTGAAAAGAGATGACTTCCAACTTTTCTTTGGAAAAATTCACTGATCATAACTAGTTTTTGAAAAAATGTGTATACACCTGAAGGGTGAATGCTGTGAAGATTTTCCCAGACGCCCAAAATGGACTCGGATGAATGCACAAATTGATAAAAGAACATATTTTGGAAACGTTGGGTTGACTAAAATAGAGGAAATGAATCCTGAGCCCTAGCATCACATGACCATAAAAATTTGAAACTTGAGTGTCCGCATAGGTGCATGCATAACCAGTTTTGCATAAAGTTTCCAAATCATCATTTTTGCATTTGTGTCATGGAAATAATGTGGGGCATCCCTTTTATCCTTGAACCAAACCAAGCCCTGACATGTATCATGTCTAGCCATTCTACGAGCTTTGAGCCAAAATCCCGACTCACCATAAACCTTGACCCAGGGTGAGAATGTCAATCCTTACCCTCGGAAGCAAAAAGGAGAAGGAAAATTTCCAATGAAAGCAAAAAAAAAGAAGAAAAGAAGAAGAAGAAGAAGAAGAAGAAGAGAAAAGAAGGAAAATTCCCCAATCAAAGAGTGGGAGAAAGCAAAAAGAAAAGAAAGGAAATTCCCAATCAAAGAATGGGAGAAAGTACAAAAGGAAGAAGAAGAAGGAAAGAAAGCTCCTGATCAGGGATCGAAGGAAAAAAACAGAAGAAATGTGCAGAGAGGTCTTTGGACCGGACAATATTTGAACAATACAGAATTGTCACCAAATGAACAAAAAAAGAAGGAAAGGAAACCACGACCTAAAATAGTCTTCTCCCTTTGATTAACAACCAAAATCCCGTGCGCTAGCGACCTTTTTTTCTCGCCCCGCACTAAACAAAAAAAAAAAAAAAACAACAGAAAAAGAAAAAGCCAGAAAAATCAAAAGCCAAAAACACACAAAAGCCGAAAAACTCCCCAAAAGAACCCATTCCCAAGGGAAGCCCTATTGATCCATGATCACGCATGTGATTTTTGATTTGATAGGAAATAATTTGCAAAGTCAAGTCATGACATATCTATGGTTCGGAATTAGGATGAAACACTTACCTGTGCGAGATTGATACACTTTGAGTGATTTCTTCTATTTTTGTCGAACCCGGTGTTTCCTCTAAATGTTCATTTAGAAACGAAATGCTAACATCCAAAATCTCATTTATGGTTATGGGGAATTTCATCAGCAGACTCTCCTTCCCCGGTAGACGCATTGTTTTTCACTCAAAAAAAAAAAAAAGCATATGCTGCTCTAAATCAGTTGGAATATTTGTCTCTTTGCTAAAGCATGTTTGCATTTTAGTGGAGAAAACACCGAGACTTTTTCAAGTCTCACAAGTTATCCAGAACTACGTAGGTCTGAGTTCCTCATTGGAGGATACGTAGGAGCAAGAGCCTCGCTTTTGTCGACCATACCGCCTTTTTTTGCCATGACTCAAGAGCTGGTAGCCCGCGGAGACACCTTACGGTTATCCGCACCTCGTCATTCAGTGACCCCAAGTGTGATTGACGAGCAGAGACCAATATGGTCATCTGCGCCCTTTCCGGAGATGTCAGCATCTTCCGATGGAGACTTTTCAAGTCTCACAAGTTATCCAGAACTACGTAGGTCTGAGTTCCTCATTGGAGGATACGTAGGAGCAAGAGCCTTGCTTTTGTCGGCCGCCCCATAATCTTTGTCATACTGACCCTGAGGTCATGTGACATGCACCCTTGTATCATCCAGAGGCAGCGGGCCCGACGATACGCGGAGATACCTTACGGTTATCCGCACCCTTTTGTCATCCAGAGGCGGCGGGCCCGATGACAAGCAGAGACCAAGTTTGGTCATTCTGCACCCTTGTATCATCCAGAGGCGGCGGGCCCGATGATACGCGGAGATACCTTACGGTTATCCGCACCCTTTTGTCATCCAGAGGCGGCGGGCCCGATGACAAGCAGAGACCAAGTTTGGTCATTCTGCACCCTTGTATCATCCAGAGGCGGCGGGCCCGATGATACGCGGAGATACCTTACGGTTATCCGCACCCTTTTGTCATCCAGAGGCGGCGGGCCCGATGACAAGCAGAGACCAAGTTTGGTCATTCTGCACCTTTGTATCATCCGGAGGCGGCGGGCCCGATGATACGCGGAGATACCTTACGGTTATCCGCACCCTTTTGTCATGCAGAGGCGGCGGGCCCGATGACAAGCAGAGACCAAGTTTGGTCATTCTGCACCCTTGTATCATCCAGAGGCGGCGGGCCCGATGACAAGCAGAGACCAAGTTTGGTCATTCTGCACCCTTGTATCATCCAGAGGCGGCGGGCCCGATGATACGCGGAGATACCTTACGGTTATCCGTACCCTTTTGTCATCCAGAGGCGGCGGGCCCGATGACAAGCAGAGACCAAGTTTGGTCATTCTGCACCCTTGTATCATCCGGAGGCGGCGGGCCCGATGATACGCGGAGATACCTTACGGTTATCCGCACCCTTTTGTCATCCAGAGGCGGCGGGCCCGATGACAAGCAGAGACCAAGTTTGGTCATTCTGTACCCTTGTATCATCCAGAGGCGGCGGGCCCGATGACAAGCAGAGACCAAGTTTGGTCATTCTGCACCCTTGTATCATCCAGAGGCGGCGGGCCCGATGATACGCGGAGATACCTTACGGTTATCCGCACCCTTTTGTCATCCAGAGGCGGCGGGCCCGATGACAAGCAGAGACCAAGTTTGGTCATTCTGCACCCTTGTATCATCCAGAGGCGGCGGGCCCGATGATACGCGGAGATACCTTACGGTTATCCGCACCCTTTTGTCATCCAGAGGCGGCGGGCCCGATGACAAGCAGAGACCAAATTTGGTCATTCTGCACCCTTGTATCATCCAGAGGCGGCGGGCCCGATGATACGCGGAAATACCCGAGTGGTTATCCGTATAAAACATTCTTTTGCTATCTGTAAGACAGAACGCTTGATAGCATGCAGAGGCTGACACAGTCTTCTGCACCTTTTGTTCCTCCGGGAACAACAAGTCATTTACATGCGGAAATTTCATGGTCACCCGCGACTCTCGTCAACCGAGAGGAGCGAAATTAGTGTCATACACTGATTTTCGTCCGGGGACCTTTGCTTGATGACATGCGACCATTCTTTGGTCCTTGTGAGGTGCTTGGCATCCATCATTAGGCAATTTGTGAAATTCTAGGAACGACAAGTCATGGTCACCCGCGACTCTCGTCAACCGAGAGGAGCGAAATTAGTGTCGTACACTAATTTTCGTCCGGGTACCTTTGCTTGATGACATGCGACCTTTCTTTGGTCCTTGTGAGGTGCTTGGCGCCCATCATTAGGCAATTTGTGAAATTCTGGGAACAACAAGTCATTTGCATGTGGAGATTTTATGGTCACCCGCGACTCTCGTCAAATCGAGAGGAACGAAATTAGTGTCTTATCTTTACTTTCCTTTTATCTCCAATAAAAGACAAGTAAAGAGGGGCAACTGTCATACCCTAATTTCGTCCGGGGACCTTTGCTTGATGACATGCGACCTTTCTTTGGTCCTTGTGAGGTGCTTGGCATCCATCATTAGGCAATTTGTGAAATTCCAGGACATGCCGAAAAACCAAAAAAAATATTGATGCACAATCCGTAAGTTTCCGTGACACACCGGAAATCAAATGGAAGCATCGTTGCATAATTAAGTGAGGTTCCGTAACATTCCATAAGTCAAAAAGGGGATGATTATGTAATCCGCAAGGTTCCGTAACATTACGGAAAGAAAACAAGTATCGTTACGAAATTCGTAAGTTTCCGTAACTTTACGAAAAAAGAATCACCAAAAAAAGCCAAAGGGGGGTGTATTTAGTAAAATGGGGGGTGCAAACAGTAATTTTCGAATCTGGGCCCTTCTAGAGGTTTATGGGCAATTTCTTACTTAAGGTTGAAGTAACCTAGCTCGCCTGAGCGAGCTGAGCTCGCCTGGGCGAGCTAGATGGCCACCACACCCCCCGTTTTGTTGAAAAATGGGATTCTGGGGCTTCCGGGACACCCGTAATGCTTCCGTAAAATTCCCATCACTCTAAATAAGCATAATTAACTTAATACGGGTGAGACGGAAGAGAAAAAAAGAAGAAAATCAATTCCTATATGCTTCCGTAAGGCTTCCGTAACTTTTCCGTAAATTACGAAAGAGGGGGGGTGAACTTATCAAAATTGGGGGGGTGCAAATAGCAATTTCAAAATTTTGAATTGGGCCTTCCAGAACATTTTTTGAAGCTGGGTTGCTTCTGGTCGCCCAGGCGAGCTGGGCGGCAACCTCCTCCCCCTTTTTCCTATAAAAAGGCTGAAGGGGGCTGTTCTAAGGATCCCTGAGCCCCCTGGCTATGTATTTCAGCTGTTTTGGGTGAAAAAAATTGTTTCCGTGAAGAAAATCCAAGCCGAGGTGCTTCCGTAACGCTTCCGAGATGTTTCCGTAAGCAAATCCGTGAAGGTTTTCGTCCGTTCTTCATCGTTCTTCATCCGTTCTTCGTTCTTCAACGGGTAAGTTTTCGAATCCGAGACTTTTAATTCATTTCTTGTTTTTTTAAGCTTTCCTCTTTATTTCGTTCATTTTCGATTTCTTTTCTTCCGTCTTTAACGCGCTTTTACCGTTTATTTAAGCCGTTTTCTCATCTAAATAATGATAAAATGAATTTCAACCGATCATTTGTGTTGTAATCTCATTTAATCACTTTTAAAATGAAATCTAACCGATCGTTCACGCTATAACCTCGGTTAAACAAAAAAAGTAAAATAATAATAAAATAATCAAAATATCTTGAAAAATAATAATAAAATAAACAAAATATCTTTGAATAAAATAAATTAAAAAAATCAATCGGACGTTTTTCTTTGGAAGTTTCCTTGAATGAATTGATTAATAACCAAAGTGAAACTAAGACTAAAATAGACTCACAAATCAAGTTTTGTCCGAAAATCACTAAAAACCGTTTTAAGGTCCAACGCCTTAAACGGTCCTCTTTGCTTTTATCGGTTAACATGGACCGTTCAAAAGCATAAAATCAACATGTAACTTTACCGCTTTTGCAAGAACTACGTAGGTCTGATTTCCTCATCGCAATTGAGGATACATAGGAGCAAAAGCCCCGCTTTTGTCGACCACCCCAAGAGATCGTTAATGGTCCAAATGCCTTAACGTTTCTCTCCTTTCAAAAACAAGAGATCGTTAATGGTCCAACGCCTTAACGTTTCTCCCCTTTCAAAATCAAAAGACCGTTTAATGGTTCAACACCTTAAATGACCTTTTGTTCAATAAAAACATATTTTGCAAAAAAGACAAAAACAACTTAACCAAACACTTTGTTCCAAAAGAACTACGTAGGTCTGATTTTCTCATCCCAAATTGAGGAATACGTAGGAGCAAAGGGAAACACCCTTGTCGACCACAAAAAGAGAAAATATAAAAAGGGTATAAAGGATATAGAGACATAAAAAGGGAACATAAAAAATCAAAGTCATGTTTGCACATTCGATTAAAGGCTGCCGTCCCTTGGGACGGACGTGTGGGGTGCTAATACCTTCCCCGTGCGTAAATACAACTCCCGAACCTTTCACTTAAAAGTTCGTAGATCGCGTCCTTTCCGGTTTTTCCGACGTTTTCCTCAAATAAACGTTGGTGGCGACTCCGCGCGTATTCCTTTCGTGGAACACGCATCCCGCGAGTCACGCGTCGCCCTCCCGCCGAAGGGTAGGTTGCGACAAAGTCGTATCTGGTCAAGGTCTTAGAGACCATACAAGTTTCCTAACGATTTCTAATTATGTGGGCCATTAAGTCTATCATATGCTGACAATAGCCGAGAAGCCCATGAATCTCTTCGGGGGCGGAGTAGGTGTCTGCCATCGCCTTGGCCTTGGCTAACAATCGGGGAAGTTCTTGACTCCCGTTCAAGGTAAGAGCAAACTGATCCATCCACATGGTTGCCTCTTGGTGTAAAGAGTCGATCACCCTTCCTCTAGCCTCTTTTTCCGCGTATACTTGGGCATATTCGTCCGCAATCCTATGCTCGTGGGCCGCGGCTAGACCTAACTCTTCTTGGTACTTGGCGATGATAGCTAGCATGTTGGTCTCCGTCTCGCATAAACGCTGAGACAAGCTTCTTTTGGACCTTGAACAGGCAACTAACTCCTCTTTCAAAACCATGCTATGTGCTCGCGACTGGTCCCTTTCTTCCTTTCGCAACTTGAGTTCACTATTGCTACCCCATAGAGCTCCGCGAAATTTGTTCCGGCCATACTCTTCCTTGCGAGCCCTCTTGGTCTCTTGTTCAAGGGCTCTTGCGGTAATTGCATTCTCTTCCCGTAACCCGGCACACTCCTTCCGAACGTGTGTAGCGGCCAACTTGAACTTCTCCTTGGCAAGTTTTGCCTTTCCTAACTCGCTTTTGAGAGCTTGGACTTCTTCGTCCTCTTCCGGTGCTTCAAAACTCTCTTTGCTGACGACTTTTAACTTGGCGAGCCAATCTAAACCTCGTATATGAACTTTCATCCATTCGTGGTACCCACCAATGATGCCATTACGAATGCCTCTAAGCTCTTGATCTTTCTTTAACGGGGTTTCCCACGCCTTATGGATTCTTTGTATAGTCTTGGAATTTTGTGCGCCGAAATCCCTCACAAGGAAAGGAGACATGCTTTCTTCCGTCGGTGCTCCCCTCATGGGGTACCCTAGTTGTCTTATAGCGAGCGCGGGATTGTAGTTAATACAACCCCTCGTTCCTACCAGTGGAATGTTTGGGTATCTTCCACATGAGAAAAGGACTCCTTCTTTTCCTTCCTTCCATCGGGAGAACCAACTGATTGTTCTACCTCCTATCCCGGCCAAGAGCTGGTCCCAATCTATTCTCCTCTTTTCAGTACACGAGCGATGGCTCAGGAGCGGAAATGGATGTCTTGTGTCTTGTTGGAACAAGTGTGAAACCAACAAAACACAGAGGGCGGGTAAGCAACAGATGATCCGTGCGCTACTCTTTTCGCACCTTCGGTCAAAGGTGTCAAATAGATCTGCCAAGACAGCTACCACCGGACTTTCCTTGCTATGGTGGTAGGCAAGGAAAGCGTCGATTGCTGCTAGGTCTACCAAACCATCCACGTTTGGAAAGAGGACGACCCCAAAAATTAGCAAAGCTAACACATCCATAAACGGGACCCAGTCTCCTTGATTGGCCATACCCCTCGCCTTGTCTTCTAGGTACTTCTGTGGTAGGCCCGCTATGCCGTTCCGAGTCTGTTTTATGCGGTCCAAACCTCTTGCTGAATCCTTGACCACAGTTGCAATTCTGTTCAAAGAGGGGAGACACCCGGAGGAAAGATATGGTTTTCTTCCCCCGAGAGGACATCCTAGAATTTCCTCAAATTCTTCAATGGTTGGTACTAATTGGAAGTCTGCGAATGTGAAGCACCTCAAAGGCTGGTCGTAGTATTGGGTAAGTGATGCAATGGCTTCTATGGACACCTCTGCTATGGTCAACTCTAAGATCTTTCCGTAAGTCTTGCGGAAGGCTTGCATTTGGAGGGGTTCCATCAACCGCCCTAATTCCTTGATGCTGGTGGTATCTAGGCTTTTGACCTTGACTTGGTAGAACCTCTTGCCGGTTTGATTTGTTCCCATGCTTACTAAAGTGAGACAAAAGCTGGTGCAAATCAAAACTCCGATATCTCATGGGTGGGATGGATGAATGCATGAAGAAATGCATATGACACAGATGCAATTTACGAATACGGGGGTCCAGGGAATTTGTCCCCTTCTTAGATACGACGTCTAGGGGTAGCGAAATGCCCCAACGCACGTTTTTAAGAAGGCGACACGGACCCTCCGTTGGTTTGTTTACAGTAGGGATCAAGACAGAACCCATATGCAATGCCTATGCAAAAGACACAATGCGGGAATGTGCACAGTATGACAATATTTACCGAACATAAGCAAAAGGGTATATGATACTCATGCATAGCAGTGTGAAAAATGGCACGCAGCGTGTTTGCTTCGTGCCCCTATTTAAGGGACCTATAAGGGATAGAACTAACTAGGCTTTTAGCAATAATCCCCAAGGTAGTTATATCTCTCTTGATGGTTTCTAGAGGTATCATCCCCTTTGAAGAACATATTGTAGCAGTAGGGACTACTAGCAACAATAGGTTTTCAAAGAGAAAAGCTCTAGATGAGGGTTCACTGTAATCAAGCAAGTCGGAGACCTAGCATGATCACAGATTCACCTCCACTCCTTATGCTCCCATGAACCCGGGTATAGGGCCCTTTTTCACTCACAGTGTGTGCAAATAGTGTTGGTGTTTGTGTGCATCAAATGAATAAATATTTACTTCATGCATACATTTAAAACGCACTAAAAGCAACAAAGAGTTTATATACACAAGAACATAATGAAGGAAAACCAACAAAGGGATAAGTCACGGTAAAACATTGCACAAGATTAAATGGCCTAACTCTCTAAAAACAGTCCCCAGTGGAGTCGCCAACTGTCGCAACCTACCCTTCGGCGGGAGGGCGACGCGTGACTCGCGGGATGCGTGTTCCACGAAAGGAATACGCGCGGAGTCGCCACCAACGTTTATTTGAGGAAAACGTCGGAAAAACCGGAAAAGACGCGATCTACGAACTTTTAAGTGAAAGGTTCGGGAGTTGTATTTACGCACAGGGAAGGTATTAGCACCCCACACGTCCGCCCCAAGGGACGGCAGCCTTTAATCGAATGTGCAAACATGACTTTGATTTTTTATGTTCCCTTTTTATGTCTCTATATCCTTTATACCCTTTTTATATTTTCTCTTTTTGTGGTCGACAAGGGTGTTTCCCTTTGCTCCTACGTATTCCTCAATTTGGGATGAGAAAATCAGACATACGTAGTTCTTTTTTATCGAGTGATTCTTTTTTACTTTAAGAGGTGATCATTTTAAGGCATTGGACCTTAAAAATGATCCATTTTACTTAGTGAGAAAATGAAATGACAAACTTCAAAAGCCTATTTTTATGGACGAGCTTGACTAGGCGAATTGATTTTAGCCTTTAATTTCACTTTAGTTATTAATCAATTCGATTAAGAATGAGAAATCCCAAAGAGAAAACGTCCGATTGATTTTCCGCTTTATTTTACTAAAAGATGTCTTTTTGATTATTATATTATTTTTTACCTCTTTTTGATTTCCAACGTGGTTACGGCACGACCGAACGGTCGGAATTTATTTTAACCGAAGTTAATGGATAATACAATTCAAACGTTCGGTGGAAATTTATTTTATTTTTAAGTTAAGCGAGAAATGACTTAAGTAAAATGGCTTAAGCACGTCAACAGGGGGTATAAAAAGTAAACAAAACGAGAATAAAAATGCACGAAACACAATGTGGACCACTACGGGTACATAGAATGAATCGAAAAGCTTGGTTCGAGGTACTTACCCGTTGAAGATCGAAGAACGATGAAGAACGAATGAGGAACGTCGAAGAACGGTTGAAACCTTTGCGAAATTCTTCACGGAAAACGTTACGGAAACGTTTCGGAAGCGCCTCGGCTTAGATTTTCTTCACGGAAACGATTTTTCCAAGCAAATTCGAAAGAGAGAGAAGTGCCAAAGGGGCTGAACCCTTTTCTTCTTCACTTCCTCCCCTATTTATAGCAAAATAGGGGAGGTGGTTGCCGCCCAGCTCGCCCAGGCGAGCCAGGTTGCTTCCTCTAGAAGCAACAGCCTTCTGGAGGAATATTCTGGAGGGCCCAAGTGGGCCTGGGTGCTATTTGCACCCCCATTTTTACTAAGTACACCCCCCTCTGCTTTTTTTGGTGATTCTTTTTTCGTAAATTTACGGAAACTTACGAATTTTGTAACGATACTCGTTTTCTTTCCGTAATGTTACAGAACCTTGCGGATTACATAATCATCCCCTTTTTGACTTACGGAATGTTACGGAACCTCACTTAATTATGCAACGATGCTTCCATTTGATTTCCGGTGTGTCACGGAAACTTACGAATTGTGCATCAATATTTTTTTGGTTTTTCGGCATGTCCTGGAATTTCACAAATTGCCTAATGATGGGTACCAAGCACCTCACAAGGACCAAAGAAAGGTCGCATGTCATCAAGCAAAGGTCCCCGGACGAAATTAGGGTATGACAAATGTCATTGCCTAGCGCTGTTCATGTGTCCTCGATTATCAAGCGCGGAGCCTCTGGTGACTGGGAAATATGTTCTTCTGTTGTTTTTCGGACCGGTTCCTTCACCAAACATGTGTATATGTATATTATATTCGTTGTTCTTGTTGTTGTTTGTATTTTGTTTTGTGTTGTACAGCAAAAAAAAGAAGGAGTAGAGACGAGAATGGTCATCACGGGAAGGGCAGGATGGACGAAATCAGTGTCTTATCTTTGCTTTCCTCTTAACTTCGATGAGAGGTAAGTAAAGAGGGGCAACTGTCATACCCTAATTTCGTCCGGGGATTATAAATTGATGATATACAACCATTGATTGGGCGCTTCGAGATGTTTGGCACCCTTTGTTGCACAATATGTGAAGTCCCGAGACGTGCTGAAAATCAAAAGGAAGCAGGCTTACACGATCCGTGAAAATTCCGTGATGTGACGGAAATCGAAAGGAGGTATTTTTCGCAATCCGTGAGTTTTCGTATCTTCTTCGAAAGCTAAAGAAGAGTAAATACATAATCCGTAAGGACTCGTAATCTTGCGGAAGGAAAATAAGTATCGTTACGAAATTCGTAAATTTTCGTAACGTTACGGAAAAAGAATTACCAAAAAAAGGTAGAGGGGGTGCATTTAGTAAAAAAGGGGGTACAAATAGCAATCAGGCCCACTTGGGCCTTCCAGATTCTTCCTACAGAAGACTGTTGCTTCTGGAGGAAGCAACCTTGCTCGCCTGGGCGAGCTGGGTGGCAAGCTCCTCCCCTATTTTGCTATAAATAGGGGGAGGAGTGAAGGGAGAAGGGGTTCAGCCTTCTTGGCACTTCTCATTCTCTCGAAGTTGCTGAGGAAAATTATTTCCGTGAAGAAAATCCAAGCCGAGGCGCTTCCGTAACGTTTCCGTAATGTTTCCGTGAGTAATTACGCAAAGATTCTCGACCGTTCTTCAACATTCATCGTTCGTTCTTCATTTTCTTCAGTCTTCAACGGGTAAGTACCTCAAACCGAGCTTTCCAATTCATTCTATGTACCCGTGGTGGTCCACATTTTGTTTCATGTATTTTTATTCTCGTTTTCATTCGCTTTCTATACCCCCTTTTGACGTGCTTAAGTCATTTATTTAAGTCATTTCTCGCCTAAATCTAAAAATAAAACAAATTTCTAGTGATCGTTTGAATTGTATCATCCGTTAATTTCGGTTAAAATGAATTCCGACCGTTCGGTCGTGCCTTAACCACGTTGGAAATCAAAAAAGAGGTAAAATAGTAATATAATAATCGGAAAAAATATCTTTTTGTAAAATGAAGCGAAAAAAATCAATCGGACGTTTTCTCTTTGGGATTTCTCATTCTTAATTGAATTGACTAATAACTAAAGCGAAACTAAGGCTAAAATCAATTCGCCAAGTCAAGCTCGTCCACCAAAAATCACTAAAAAAGGGATTTGAAAGTTTTATCTCAGCTTTTTCTTACCAAGTTAAATGGATCATTTTTAAAGGCCCAACACCTTTAAGTGATCACCTTTCAAGTAAAAAGAATCACTTGATTCACGCATAAGAAAGAACTACGTAGGTCTGATTTCCTCTTTGATGGAGGGTACGTAGGAGCAAGAGCCCCGCTTTTGTCGACCTCAAAAAATAAAAAGAAATAAAAGTTAAGATAACACAATTTCCACAATTCTAAAAAATAGGTTGTTGTCCTTTGAGACAAACGTGAGAGGTGCTAATACCTTCCTCAAACGTAAATACAACTCCTGAACTTAGAATTTTCATTTTGACCGGTTTCCTTCGGTTTTCCCGACATTTTCCACAAATAAACGTTGGTGGCGACTCCGCGCACCTTTCCTCCTTTGGAAAGCGCACCCGCGAGCCTCGCCCTCGCTCGCCCGCAAAAGGGCACATTGCGACACCCTCCCTTGTTCTCTTTGAACAACCTAGTGGATGTACCCTCCACTAGAACTGATCCACAAGAGATGTACCCTCTCTTGTTCTCAGTCACAACAACCCAAGTAGATGTACCCTCTACTTGTACCACAAAGGATGTACCCTCCAATGTGTTATGACAAAGTTCTCAGGCGGTTAGTCCTTCAAAACTTTGTGAAGGGGGAAACAAAAGAATTCTCAAGTGGTTAGTCCTTTGAAATCTTTTGTTTATTGGAAAAGGAAGAATCAAAAGAATTATCAGACTGTGTCATTTTGAATTCTTTGACATGGGAGAAGGGAGACACAAAAGAATTCAGGCAGTTAGTCCTTCGTTCTTTTGGAAAAGGGAGAAGAGAGACACAAATAGAAGAGAGACAGAAAAATGAATAGCAACCTTTTGTTTTCAAGGTTTGGAAAAACCAGAAAACTTTAGAAAGCTTTTGCAAAGGAAGAAGAAGTTCAAAGAGATTCAAAGGTTGTAAAAGAATATGTGGAAAATTTGTTTATAAAGGTTGTAAGTATTGTAAGAATTGTTCTTCAAATGTAAATCAAGGTATTGCTTTTATAGACTCTTCAAGTCTGGTCAAGAAAACCATTGGAAGAGTTATAACCTTTAGAAAAACCTAAAAATCATTGGAAGAGTTACATCTTTTGATTTTTGTTCAAAACTTGTCACGGGTAATCGATTACCAAATCCTTGTAATCGATTACACAAAGCTTTTTATGAAAGGATGTGACTCTTCACAATTGAATTTGAATTCCAACGTTCAGATGCACTGGTAATCGATTACCAATATCTTGAAATCGATTACACCATTTTGAAATTAATTGGAATGTTGTAAATTCAGTTGAAAGCTTTTGAAAAACAAACTTTGCCACTAGTAATCGATTACAGGAATATGGTAATCGATTACCAGAGAGTAAAAACTCTGGTAACTTAGAAAATTTTGTGAAAACTTCTTTTGAAAAACAAAACTATGTTATGTTTGTTTTTTTGAAAAATCTTTTCAATACTTCCCTTGTGAAGTCTTCTTGATTTCTTCTCTTGAATCTTGAATTCATCTTTTCTTGAATCTTGAAATCAAATTTCTCTTGATTCTTGAATTGTTCTTGACTCAATCTTGAAATCATTCTCTTGGGCTTTTTGTCATCATCTTTGTTATCATCAAAACAACTTGAATCAATCTTGATTCAACATCATGAAGCTTGCTTCTACATAGCGTACCCTCGAAATGTAGGATTTTTCAGCCCTTGTATTTTAGGGCACCTAGACTAGTTTTTGTATTAGGGGTAGTTTTGTAATTTCACATGCATTAAGTGAATATTTGATGTGTGTGTTGGGAAATAAATTTAATTGAATTGGGAGAATGATGTAGCTCCATGTGGAGCTTGTAGGCCTTGGATCTTCTTCATCAATGGAGTCCTTTGCTTCTTGAAGATGAATGGCATCGGAATGGAGAAGGAAGAAAGATGATTGGAGATGCCACTTCAAGGAGAAGATGAGTCAAGAAGAAGCTGACCACCATAGGAAGTTATGGATAAAAGCTTGAAGGTAGAAGAAGATGAATGGAGGGAGACGGAGAGAAGGAGCACGAAATTTTGTGCCTCAAATGAGGTCTGAACTTTGAAGTGTAATTCTCAAATGATCAAAGTTGAAAAAATCACACACATGGCCTCTATTTATAGCCTAAGTGTCACACAAAATTGGAGAAAAATTTGAATTTCTATTCAAATTTCACTTGAATTTGTGGAGCCAAAATTTCACTAATTACAATTAGTGAATTTTAGCTATGTTTCATCCTACTAATACAAGATCAAGTCCAAGATTCTTCACTAACTATGCTTAGGTGTCATGAGGGATGTAAAGCATGAAGGACATGCACAAAGTGTAACTATATGATGTGGCAATGAGGTGTAGCAAGCAAATGCTCACCTCCCCCTCTAAAATTTAATTGGATTGGGCTTCTCCCAATTCAATTAAATTTATTTCTCAACACACACATTAAATATTCACTTAATGCATGTGAAATTACAAAACTACCCTTGATACAAAAACTAGTCTAAGTGCCTTAAAATACAAGGGCTGAAAAATTCTACATTTCTAGGGTACCCTACCTACATTATGGAGCCCTAAATACAAGACTCAAAAATAATGATATCCTAATCTAATATGTACAAAGATAAGCGGGCTCATACTTAGCCCATGGGCCCAAAATGTACCCTAAGGCTTACGAGAACCCTAGGGCCTTCTCTTGCATCTCTGGCCCGATCTTCTTGGAGTCTTCTATCCAATGCCCTTGGGGGGTAGGATTGCATCCGGTGATGAGTGGAAAACCGCTTTCAAGACCAAGTTTGGTTTGTATGAATGGCTAGTGATGCCTTTTGGGCTCACTAATGCACCAAGCACCTTTATGAGGCTTACGCATCATGTCTTAAGGGATTTCATAGGTAGATTTGTAGTTGTTTATTTTGATAATATTTTAGTGTACAGTAGGAGCCTAGATGATCACTTAGGACATCTAAGGCATGTTCTTTTAGTTCTTAGGAAAAACACTCTCTATGCCAATATAGAGAAGTGTACCTTTTGTGTAGATGATATAGTTTTCTTAGGATTTGTAGTTGGCAGAAATGAGGTCCAAGTGGAGCCAGAGAAAATCAAGGCCATCTAAGAATGGCCCACCCCAAAAAATGTAGGAGATATTAGGAGCTTCCATGGGTTAGCAAGCTTTTATAGAAGGTTTGTTCCTGATTTCTCTACACTTGCCTCACCTCTTAATGAGCTGGTGAAGAAGAATGTAGCATTCACTTAGGGTGAAAGACAAGAGCAAGCCTTCACTTTGCTAAAAGAAAAGCTCATCAACGCCCCTATTCTAGCTCTGCCTGACTTTTCTAAAACTTGTTGGATCAAGTGGCCTCGGAATAATTAAGAAGGGGGGGTTGAATTAATTATTAATTTTCCTTGACTAATTAAAAAACTTATCCTTCTTAATGTTACTAGATTTAATTAGGCTTTTACTACTAAGTTAAGAAAGTAAGGAACAGAAACAGAAACTTAAGCAAAAGTAAAAGCGGGAATTAAAAGTACACAGCAGAAATTAAAGAGTGTAGGGAAGAAGAAGACAAACACAAGATTTATATGTTAGACCTTGTGGCCTCAATAATCTTAAGAGGGATAAGCTTAGAATACAGAAGAAGCAACAACAATCAATTTAACAATGTTCTTTAAACATGCAAGACACAATTGATTGCAACAAAATAAATAAGATAAGGGAAGAGAGAATGCAAACACAGTTTTATACTGGTTCGGCCACAACCCGTGCCTACGTCCAGTACTCAAGCAACCCACTTGAGATTTCCATTATCTTTGTAAAATCCTTTACAAAGTCTGAACCACACAGGGACAACCCATCCCTTGTGTTCAGATGCTTTACAACAAGAGACTCACAGTCTCTTAACCAATCTCATTGAATAAGAAGAATGGAAGAAGAATTCTCTCTTCAAGAGAAGAATATTACAATGAAGATCATGTAAGAATCCTTATAGATTTTGCAAGTGTTTGGTCAAGGATTTCTTTTGAGAGAGCATTTGACAATGAAGTTCTTTTTAAATCTCTCTCATTGTCTTTTGAGAGGATAAGACATTTTGGACCAAAAATACTCTCTGTCTAAAATTCGTGCCCAAGTCACCTATTTATAGGCCTTTGATGGCCATTCACAAATCTAATGAAAAGATATGACTGTTGGCGATATTCCTTGAAAATCCTCTCTAGTAATCGATTACAGAATTAGTGTAATCGATTACACAATTGTTTTTCTTGAACAGTTGTGACCCTTCATTTAAAATTTGAATTCTCAACGTTCAGAGTCTCTGGTAATCGATTACATATGATGTGTAATCAATTACACACTTTCAAACCATTGGTAATCGATTACATGTATTGGCAATCGATTACATGTGCCTTGAATGACTTGAAACCTTTCATTTTGAGGCAATGCTTGATCTTGAAGAAATCTTGAATCAAGGCTTTGTTTGTTGAAACAATCTTGTATTAATCTTGAAGCAAAATGAGCCTTGTTTGATTCTTCTGAGCCTTGTTTGATTCTTCTTTTGACATCATCAAAATCATGTATACATACATTCACATTCTCCCCCTTTTTGATGATGACAAACATGTGATTTCTTCTCAACACCATCAAAGCTTGCATGATTTACATTCTCCCCCTTTCTCAAGAAAATTCTTAATTCTTCTTGACATCATCAAAATCTTCATGATTTACATTCTCCCCCTTTTTGATGATGACAACCACCTGTAGGTTAGGAGCAACAACAAAGAAAAAATATCTATTCGCATATAGTTTACTCCCCCTTGGTTTTGCAATGATTGCTTATATGAGACAGTTGAAGATTTCATATTTTTCATATGTAAACAAATTGTCTCATAAACAATAGATAATTTTTCTTACTATTTTATCCTTTATCTTTCTCTCCCCCTTTGTCAACATCAAAAACAAATCATGAATAGAGAGGAGAAAGATGTTACCACTTGTTGCAATGTATTAGAATCAAGTGATACCAAAAGGCATTAAAACAATCATTCAAATTTAATCAAGCAAAAACAAGTACAATAGCACATCAATCAAACACAATCAAATACAATCAATCATCAAATATTTCAAATCAAATTAATTAAATTAATAATCAACTAACTATACATAATAATTTCTATTAAAAAAAATTCAAATTTCAAATTTCAAATTTCAAATTTCAAATTTTAAATTTTAAAATTTAAATTTTAAATTTTAAATTTCAAATTCCAACTTCCAACTTCCAACTTCAACTTTTAGTAACTTCCCCTTCCAACTTTCAACTTCCATTTTTAACTTTCAACTTCCAATAACTACTTCCAACTTCCAAATTTTAATTTTCAATTTTCAATTTTCAAATTTAACTTTTCAAATTTCAAATTTCAATTTTCAATTTCAATTTTCAAATTTCAATTTCAAAATTTCCTTTTCTAAATTTGAAATAGTTTTCTTAAAACATGAAACTAATTTCAAAAGTTTCATAGATTCTTTAAAAATAATCAAAAACTCAATCAGGAACAAACATCAAAAACAATACAATCAAACACACAATCAAAAATACAATCAATCAATCATCAAACACAGTCAATCAAATTCAATCACAATCATCAAGAACAGTCTAAACTCAAGTAGAAAATAAGCATCAAAAGTAATCAATCAAAGACAAGTGACCCATTGGTATCATTTGATATTACTTGTTGGGGTTGTTGATCAAGTGGCCTTTGTTTGTTGTCTCCATATATCACATATTCACTTTTCTTGGGGAGAAATGTGGTCTTCGTTTGCTGTCTCCATAAATCACATATTCATTTATCTTGGAGAGAAAAATGAATAAACTTGGATGCATGCCATGTGTTTGGAGAAATTGCTATCAATGTATCGACTTTGCTCTTCTCCATTTTCATAGTCTTTCATCATGATATCCAGACTTATGATTTTCTTCTCTGAATCACTTGAATAATTTATGACATTATCTTCCCAAGTGATATATCCTTTCTTTTCTTTCTTCTCTTTGAAATTCATCTTGTCGGATTTTTCCATTCTTCTTTTAAACACAGGACAATTGAATCTCATGTGCCCAAGTTGATCGCACTTAGCATTTTGGGGCTAAAGAGGAATCTTCTTCTTTCTTCTTTCATCATCGCCTTCTTTCTTCTCTAGTTTTTTTTTTTATATAGTTGCATTTCTCTCTACCATTGTAGGAATAAAGGAATCAAATTCAATGGCTTCCCATATCTTTAGATCTATGGCTTCTATAAAGATCTGCATTCGGGTTTTCCAATAATGATAACCATCACCATTGAACGTAAGAGCCTATTGCTATAATTTCCCTCAGGAAATGGAAATTTGGATGAGGCCATATCTATTCTTGAAGTTTTTAAACTTTATACAAGAATCCTACTCTGATACCACTTGTTAGACCTTGTGGCCTCAATAATCTTAAGAAGGATAGGCTTAGAATGCAGAAGAAGCAACAACAATCAATTTAATAATGTTCTATAAACATGCAAGGCAAAATTGATTGCAATAACATAAATGAGATAAGGGAAGAGAGAATGCAAACACAATTTTATATTGGTTCGGCCACAACCCGTGCCTACGTCCAGTACTCAAGCATTGCCTCAAAATGAAAGGTTTCAAGTCATTCAAGGCACATGTAATCGATTACCAATACATGTAATCGATTACCAATGGTTTGAAAGTGTGTAATCGATTACACATCATATGTAATCGATTACCAGAGACTCTGAACGTTGAGAATTCAAATTTTAAATGAAGGGTCACAACTGTTCAAGAAAAACAATTTTGTAATCGATTACACTAATTCTGTAATCGATTACCAGAGAGGATTTTCAAGGAATATCGCCAACAGTCATATCTTTTCATTAGATTTGTGAATGGCCATCAAAGGCCTATAAATAGGTGACTTGGGCACGAATTTTATGCAGAGAGTTTTGCTTGGCAAAAATGTCTTATCCTCTCAAAAGACAATGAGAGAGATTCCAAAAGAACTTCATTGTCAAATGCTCTCTCAAGAAATCCTTTATCAAACACTTGCAAAATCTATAAGGATTCTTACATGATCTTCATTGTAATATTCTTCTCTTGAAGAGAGAATTCTTCTTCCATTCTTCTTATTCAATGAGATTGGTTAAGAGACTGTGAGTCTTTTGTTGTAAAGGATTCCTGAACACAAGGGATGGGTTGTCCCTGTGTGGTTCAGACTTTGTAATGGATTTTACAAAGATAGTGGAAATCTCAAGTGGGTTGCTTGAGTACTGGACGTAGGCACGGGTTGTGGCCGAACCAGTATAAAACTGTGTTTGCATTCTCTCTTCCCTTATCTCATTTATGTTATTGCAATCAATTTTTCCTTGCATGTTTATAGAACATTATTAAATTGATTGTTGTTGCTTCTTCTACATTCTAAGCCTATCCCTCTTAAGATTATTGAGGCCACAAGGTCTAACATTATACTGGTTCAGCAACAACCCGTGCCTAAATCCAGTCTCCAAGCAACCAACAGTTCTTGAGATTTCTTTCAACCTTGTAAAATTCTTTACAAGCCAAAGATCCACAAGGGATGCACCCTCCCTTGTTCTCTTTGAACAACCAAATCGATGTACCCTCCACTTGAACTGATCCATAAGAGATGTACCCTCTCTTTTTCTCAGTACAACAACCCAAGTAGATGTACCCTCTACTTGTACCACAAAGGATCTACCCTCTACTTGTACCACAAAGGATGTACCCTCCAATGTGTTAAGACAAAGAATTCTCAGGCGGTTAGTCCTTTGAATCTTTGTAAGGGGAAATAAAAGATATCTCAGGCGGTTAGTCCTTTGAAATCTTTTGTTTAAGGGGAAGGGAAGAATCAAAAGAATTCTCAAGCGGTTAGTCCTTTGAATTCTCTTGGAAGAGAGAAAGGAGACACAAAAGAATTCAGGCGGTTAGTTCTTCTATTCTTTTGGCAAAGGGAGAAGTGAATGAAGAAGAAGAATAGCACAGGTTTTCGAACAAAAGTATTGAACAAAAACTCTTAGAAAGAAGTTGAGAAATGAATCAGAAATTTCTGTAAGAACTTGTTCTGTAAAAAGGTTGTTCTTGAAATTCATGCCATGGTCACATATTTATAATCATTTGATGACTCAAGTTACAATTTGTGACTCTTGGCAATTTCTTTAAAACTAATCACTTTAAAAGATTGTGACTTTTTTGAAAACTAGTCACTTAAAGGTTGTGACCTTTGAAAAATTCTTCAGAAACAAGTCACTTTAAGAATTGTGACTTTTGGTAATTTATTTTTCGAAATCAGTCACTGGTAATCGATTACCATAAGCTGTAATCGATTACACATCAACAAATGTCACTCTTCATGTTTAAATTTGAAAATCAAAACGTTTAGAAACACTAGCAATCGATTACAAGTATTGTGTAATCGATTACACAAGTTAAAAATGATTTGAAAATGTTTTATCACTAGTTGTGACTCTTGAAATTTGAATTCTAACGTTTTAAAACATTGGTAATTGATTACAGCTTTGTAAATCAGTTTTGAAAACAATGCTGGCTACTGGTAATCGATTACTACCTTCTGGTAATCGATTACCAGAGAGTAAAACTCTTTGGTAAAAGATTTTGTGAAAAATTATTGTGCTACTCAATGTTTTGAAAAACGTTTTTAGTATTTATCTTGATTGAGTCTTCTCTTGATTCTTGAATCTTGAGTCTTGAATCTTGATCTTGATTCTTGAAACTTGATTCTTGAATCTTGAATCTTGATTCTTGAATCTTTGGAATTTGCTTAACTCTTGATTCTTTGGCATCATCAAAATAATCTTGGAAGTCATTGCTTCCACAAAACCTTTGAGCTAGAATGTGATGCCTCTGGAGTGGGTGTGGGAGCTGTATTGTTGCAAGGTGGGCACCCTATTGCTTATTTTAGTGAAAAATTCATGGTGCCACCCTCAACTACCCCACCTATGATAAAGAGCTTTATACCTTAATAAGATCCCTCCAAACTTGGGAACATTACCTTGTTTTCAAGGAATTTGTCACTCATAGTGATCATGAATCACTTAAGTACATTAGAGGGCAAAGCAAGTTAAACAAAAGGCATGCAAAATGGGTAGAGTACTTAGAGCAATTCCCATATGTTATCAAATACAAAAAGGGAAAAACAAATGTGGTAGCTGATGCCCTCTCTAGGAGGCACACATTGTTTTGCTCCCTAGGAGTTCAAATTTTAGGATTTGATAACATTAGGGAATTGTATGCTTAGATGAACATTTCTCTCTCATTTATGAGAGTTTTGGGACAAAGGCCCAAGATGGATTCAATTTGGCTGAGGGGTATATGTTCAAAGAGGGAAAGCTTTGCATACCTCAAGGATCCGTCAAGAAATTACTTGTGAAAGAGAGCCATGAGGGTGGGCTCCTAGGCCACTTTGGGATAGACAAGACCCTTATTTTACTCAAAGAAAAGTTCTATTGGCCCCATATGAAGAAAGATGTCCATAATCATTGCACTAGGTGTGTGGCTTGTTTATAGGCCAAGTCTAGGGTGATGCCTCATGGGCTATACACACCCTTACCCATTCCATCTGCACCCAGGGTAGACATTAGCATGGAATTTGTCCTTGGGCTTCCTAGAACCCAAAGAGGTGTAGGCTCTATCTTTATGGTGGTGGATAGGTTTAGCAAGATGGCACACTTTATACCATTCCACAAGCTTGATGATGCTTCATACATCTCAAAACTCTTCTTCAGGGAAGTTGTGAGACTCCATGGTTTGCCTAGGACCATAGTGTCAGATAGAGATGCTTAGTTCCTTAGCCACTTCTGGAAAACCTTACGGGCCAAGCTAGGAACTAAGTTTCTTTTCTCTGCTACTTGCCATCCACAAACTGATGGGCAAACAGAGGTTGTGAATAGGTCTATATCCACCCTTTTAAGGGCTTTTCTGAAAGGCAACCATAAGTCTTGGGATGAGTATCTTCCTCATGTAGAATTTTCCTATAACAGGGGGTTCATAGAACCACCAAGCAATCCACTTTTGAGGTTTTCTATGGGTTCAATCCTCTAACACCCTTAGACCTAATTCCTCTCCCACTTGACACTTCTTTTATACATAAAGAAGAGGAATCTAGGTCAGAGTTTGTAAAGAAGTTGCATGAGAGGGTTAGGAACCAAATAGAGAACCAAACAAAGGTGTATGCAGCTCAAGGCAATAGAGGAAGAAATAAGCTAGTTCTTAATGAGGGGGACTGGGTTTGGCTCCATCTTAGGAAGGAGAGATTCCCTACTAAGAGGAAATCTAAGCTTAGTCCTAGAGGAGATGGACCTTTTCAGGTCTTGGAGAGGATCAATAACAATGCCTATAGGTTGGACCTCCCAAAAGAGTATGCAGTCAACACCACTTTTAACATTTCTGATTTAATTCCTTTTGCAGGTGGAGCTAATACTGAGGAGGAGGAACCAACAGATTTGAGGTCAAATCCTCTTCAAGGGGAAGGGGATGATGCAATCCTCCCTAGGAAGGGACCAGTCACCAAAGCCATGAGCAATAGACTCCAAGAGGATTCGGCTAGAGCTACTGAAGAAGGCCCTAGGGTTCTCATGAACCTCAGGGTAGATTTCGAAATTAATCCATGATTACATCGTGATTATGCAGTATTTATTATGACCAGATATGTTTTTAAAAATCAATAGCCTAATTAATACAAGAAACATTTCAAATGAATAACCATGAACAACTTCATTGTAACCCATATCCATTTATAAATAGTTTAATCCCTTGAATGTTGTCACCTTCTAAACTCCATTATTAAATTTTCATATGAACAACCATGAATAGCTTCATTGTTATCCAATATTTGTTTATAAATAGTTTAATCACTTAAACATTGTTTCGTTGTTGAGCATTCTACTAGAGCAATCACAGGTTTTTGTGAGGTTTGACTTTTTAAATTTTCGGTATTAATTCTCGATCATTCTTATTTTATTTCATGTATTCTTATTTTATCATTTGAAGTCAAAAATCATGGAAATATATTTTTTTTCTTTTTATGTAGGATGATGTTTTTGTTGGATCAAGTGGCCTCGGAATAATTAAGAATGGGAGGTTGAATTAATTATTACTAGACCTTTACTAATTAAAAATTACCCTTCTTAGACTTTTACTATGTTGTTAAGAAAATAAAGAATAGAAAAGAAACTTAACAAAAAGTAAAAGCAGGAATTAAAGTGCACAGCGGAAATTAAAAGAGTAGGGAAGAAGGAGACAAACACACAAGAGTTTTATACTAGTTCGGCAACAACCCGTGCCTACATCCAGTCCCCAAGCGACCTGCAGTCCTTGAGATTTCTTTTCAACCTTGTAAGAATCCTTTTACAAGCAAAGATCCACAAGGGATGTACCCTCCCTTGTTCTCTTTGAACAACCTAGTGGATGTACCCTCCACTAGAACTGATCCACAAGAGATGTACTTTCTCTTGTTCTCAGTTAACAACCCAAATAGATGTACCCTCTACTTGTACCAAAAAGGATGTACCCTCCAATGTGTTAAGACAAAGTTCTCAGGTGGTTAGTCCTTTGAAACTTTGTGAATGGGGAAACAAAAGAATTCTCAGGCGGTTAGTCCTTTGAAATCTTTTGTTTTAGGGAAAGGGAAGAATCAAAAGAATTCTCAGACTGTGTCATTTTGAATTCTTTGACAATGGAGAAGGGAGACACAAAAGAATTCAGGCGGTTAGTCCTTTGTTCTTTTGGAAAAGGGAGAAGAGATACACAAAAAGAATTCAGGCGATTAGTCCTTGGCGAATTCTTTTTGGCAAAGGGAGAAGTGAATGAAAAAGATGAATAGCACAAGTTTTTGAACAAAGAACTTTTCTTGGAAGAAAAAGTTTTGAACAAAAACTTTCAGAAAGATGAAGAGAAGATGAAATAAGAAAGTTCTAAAAGAAATGAAAGAAGATGTTGAAAGATAGATTGAAAGAGATGATGAATATGAATGTTGTTCAAATGTTTCATGCCAATGTCACATATTTATAGTTTCTTGATGACTCAAGTCAAAACTTGTAACTATTGGCAATTCCTTTAAAACTAATTACTTAAATAGTTATGACTTTTGAAAGAATCTTTAGAAACAAGTCACTTGAAGAAATGTGACTTTTGGGAATGAATTTTTCGAAAACAGTCACTGGTAATCGATTACCATAAAGGTGTAATCGATTACACATCAACAGATGTGACTCTTCATTTTGAATTTTGAAAATCTTAACGTTTTAAAACCACTGGTAATCAATTACTATAATCTGGTAATCGATTACCAGAGAGTAAAACTCTTTGGTAATGATTTAGTGAAAACTTCTTGTGCTACTCAATGTTTTGAAAAAAAAATTTAATACTTATCTTGATTGAGTCTTCTCTTGATTCTTGAATCTTGAGTCTTGAATCTTGATCTTGATTCTTCTTGATTCTTGAAACTTGATTCTTGAATCTTGAATCTTGAATCTTGAAACTTGAAACTTGATTCTTGAATCTTTGCTTGAAACTTTGCTTAACAATTGATTCTTTGGCATCATCAAAATAACCTTGGAAGGCATTGCTTCCACACTTTTTCCTAATGATCTTCAACAAGTGGTTTTTATCCTTTTTTGCTACCCTTGATCCATCGAGGGTATAGATTAAGTTTTCTTATATCAATTCAAATGTGTTTTCTTTTATCTATTTTTATTATAATTTTAACATTTATTATTAATTTTTGGATTAAATATGTTTTTTTTATCTTTGATAGATACCCGAATTTTGTGTTTGATGCCTGATACATTTTTTTCTTCGCATCTGCTCCCTGATATTTGAAAAGTTTTGTTTTAGATCTCTACCGTCATGATGATGTGTTCGTTAAATATTTGATAACACGATTTGTAGTGGCTCAAAAACCATCCATATTTGTTTCGAACTCAAATTTAAATTTTCTAGCGATTAAAAACTGTCAGAATCAATTAAAGTAAAAAATTTAAATAGTTTTTTTGTTTTAAAAAAAAGGAAAAACATGCATTTCACTTATGGTTTTTTAATACACACACACACACACACACACACACACACACACACACACACACACACACACACACACACACACACACACACACACACACACACATATATATATATATATATATATATATATATATATAATTATAAGTAAAACATTCGTAGTCTTTGTTGGTGAATACCTTGAACAAAGAAACCCCCCTACCTCTTCAACACCCTCAACATGCAAACTCCCACCCTCACAACCCTACCTCTACATGACTCTTTTTTAGTGTCCCATCAATGTCAATTCTTGTAGAAGCAAGCTTCATGATGATGAATCAAGTTGATTCAAATAGTTTTGATAATGACAAAGATGATGACAAAAATCCCAAAGAATGATTTCAAGATTGAGTCAACAAGTTCAAGATCAAGTTTAATTTCAAGTTTCATGAAAAGAAATCAAGAAGATTCAAGAATCAAGAGAAGTTTGATTTCAAGATTCAAGAGAAGATGAATTCAAGTTTCAAGAGAAGAAATCAAGAAGACTTCACAAGGGAAGTATTGAAAAGATTTTTCAAAAAACATAGCACAATTTTGTTTTTCAAAAGAGTTTTTCTCAAAATTTTCTAAGTTACCAGAGTTTGTACTCTCTGGTAATCGATTACCAACTTCCTGTAATCGATTACCAGTGGCAAAGTTTGATTTCAAAAGCTTTCAACTGAATTACCAACATTCCAATTGATTTCAAAATGGTGTAATCGATTACTAGTGTATCTGAACGTTGAAATTCAAAATCAATTGTGAAGAGTCATATCCTTTCATAAAAAGCTTTGTGTAATTTATTACATGGTTTTGGTAATCGATTACCAATGACAAGTTTTGAATAAAAATCAAAAGATATAACTCTTCCAATGGTTTTCAGGTTTTTCTAAAGGTTATAACTCTTCTAATGGTTTTCTTGACCAGACATGAAGAGTCTATAAAAGCAAGACCTTGACTTGCATTTCAATAACTTTTATATATATTCTATTACAACCTTTGAATCTCTTTGAACATCTTCTTGAACTTCTTCTTCTTCTTCCTTTGCCAAAAGCTTTCTGAGTTTTCTGGTTTCCAACTTTGTTCTTTCACAGAAAACAAAAGTGTGTTATTCATCTTTTTCATTCTCTTCTCCCTTTGCCAAAAGAATTCGCCAAGGACTAACTGCCTGAATTCTTTTTGTGTCTCTCTTCTCCCTTTTCTAAAAGAACAAAGGACTAACCGCCTGAATTCTTTTGTGTCTCCCTTCTTTCTTGTCAAAGAATTCAAAACGACACAGTCTGAGAATTATTTTATTTCTTCCATTTCCCATAAACAAAAGATTTCAAAGGACTAACCGCCTGAGATATCTTTTGTTTCCCCTTGACAATGTTTCAAAGGACTAACCGCCTGAGAACTTTGTCTTAACACATTGGAGGGTACATCCTTTGTGGTACAAGTAGAGGGTACATCTACTTGGGTTGTTGTGACTGAGAACAAGAGAGGGTACATCTCTTGTGGATCAGTTCAAGTGGAGGGTAAATCCACTTGGTTGTTCAAAGAGAACAAGGGATGGTACATCCCTTGTGGATCTTTGCTTGTAAAGGATTTTACAAGGTTGAAAAGAAATCTCAAGGACCGCAGGTCGCTTGGGGACTGGATGTAGGCACGGGTTGTTGCCGAACCAGTATAAAACTCTTGTGTTTGTCTTCTTCTTCCCTACACTCTTTAATTTCCACTATGCACTTTAATTATCGCTTTTACTTTTGGTTAAGTTTCTATTTCTGTTCTTTACTTTCTTAACATTATAGTAAAAGCCTAATTGATTTTAGTAACATTAGGAAGGATAGATTTTTAATTAGTAAAGGTTCATTAATAATTAATTCAACCCCCCTTCTTAATTATTTCGAGGCTACTTGATCCAACAATTCTGACAACAAAGAGCAATCCTTCAACAACCTTAAAGAAAGAGGTTTTGACGGTGATTTTTGTTTTGGTTTCCGATGGTGGCTTTGATATTTGATGATGGTTTTTGTTGCTGAGTCTCCACCATTCTTCTATTGCCGGGGTTGGGCTTAGATCTAGACTTGTGGGTGTTGTTTGGGCGAGTTAAGGTGGGCTAGCGCATAGTGGGTCTTGATTGGAGGTCGTGCGCACGGGGAAGACGAGGAAATCAACTTTTTATTTATTCTAGATGTTATTTTTAATATATTTTTTAAAATCAAACATTAAAAACCACAATTTATTAATTTCTTTACTTTAATTGATTTTGGTGGTTTTTAACCACTAGAAAATTTAAATTGGATTTTGAAACAAATAATAGTAATTTTTTTAGTAGTCACAAATTGTGTTATCAAATATTTAACGGACATGTCATCACTTAACGACAGGAATCTATAAATAAAACTTTTCAAATATCATGGAGTAGATAGAAGAATTTTTTTTTCAAGAATCAAATGCAAAATTCAAGCATATATATCAAAAAAACATATTTAAGCCCGGAGAGACGAGTTTGTTTTGCCTATAAAAGCATTCACCATGTATCCAAACGAGAATGTTATGATGTTAGAAATTTCATCAACTTTGATTTCTAGTCATGGTCATGCATGGGATAGCAAAATAAAAAGTTACTGGGCCCAAAGATCTAAGCCAATCAATACCTAATACCAATCTGATTCCTTGTATGGGGTAAGAGATAAACAAGAACCCAAAAAGTATGAGAGTGGATTTGCAAAGGGACGTCCCCACATAGGCCCGAGCAATATAAGTGTTCCCCATTCCCTACCATCACACGAAAGAAAGATGTAGGAGAGGTGGGCAAGTGAAGTTTGGATGCCAAATTCGGGTAACAATATTATGTGAGCTGCGCCTGAATCCACGAGAATAGTCACTTGATGGCCTGCAATGTGACCCTTGAAACACGGTGTTTGAGATGAAGAGAACACCAGCGCAAGCCTCAGATGAAAATTGTAAGTGGATTAGTTGAGGCTCGGTAAACGGAGTATGAGGCTCGTCCTCGCACAAAGGTTCATCATTTCAAGAGTGTTACTTGGCGCACCCAGCATTTTTGCTAGGGCACCTAGCACCTAGGGTGAAATGGCAAAAATGTCCTTCACCCTAATAATATAAATAAAGCTACAGTTTCGTTCGTACGGCACGCGCATCATTCTTCTTCCTCTCCCTACGGCCTTCTTCTTCCTTTCCCTGTTCCTACAATGCTTCGTCTTCCTCTTTCTACGGTGCTTCTTCTTCTTGTCACCGTTCATGTTCGTGGTACTTCCTCTTTCGCTTATTGTTTGTCTTCCTCTGTGGTGGTGGTTGTTGGTCTTTGTAGCAGTTCTTCTTCTCCTTCGTTGGGTAATCTTCTTCGAGGTAAGTGGTCCCTTCCCTCTCAAGTTGTTTTTGTTAAAGTGTTGAATGATTATTAGCTATTATGATGTTGTTGCATGATTGTATTGTTGTATGTAATTGGTTTTTGGTGTTTGTTGTTGTTGATGTTGGTTTTTTTGAAGCTTTGCCGAAAAAAATGGCATGTTTTCGAAAAAAACCCATACGGATTAATGGGTCATACGGATTAGCAATCCGTATGACCCATACAGATCATTGATCCGTATGGTTCATACGGATTAGTAATCCGTATAAACCATAAAGATCAGTAATCCATATGAACCAGATGGATCAGTAATCCGTATGAACCATACGGATCAATGATTCGTATGGGTCATACGGATTGTTATGGAATACCAATCCATATGGGTTTTATTTATTTTATAAAATTGTTTAAAAAAAATCCTTATATTTTTAGTAAAAAAAATTTAAGTTATTATTAAAAATAATTATTGTTTTTATTGTTGGTAAATTTTTGTTAATGTTTTTTTAAAGTTTATTTTGTGTTGTGGCCATACGAATTGATCCGTATGGTATTTTTTAAATTTTTTTTATTAATTCAAAATGAAAAACTGATTTTTTTTAAAAAAAATTCCATATCGATCAGTGATCCATATGGTTTATACAGATTGTGAATCTGTATGAACCATACAGATCCATGATCCATATGATATTATTTTTTTACAATTTTTTTTACAATTAAAAATAATAAACTGGAAATTATGTTTAAAATTATTTTTTTGTTGCAATTTTTTTTTTAAATTCTTGTGAGTGTTTTTTTAAATTTTTTAAATGTTGTTATGTATGGTAAAAAAAATTGTTGTATTTTATTAAAATTTAATTAGTATTTTGGCCATACAAATAAGTGATTCGTATGGTTCATACGAATTCCATATGAACCATACAGATCACTGAACCGTATGGTATTTTTTTAAAAAAATAATTTAATTTTTTTTAGATAGTGTTATGTTTGGTAAAAAAAAATATATTTATTTTTTAATTTTTAGTGATTTTTTAAAAAAAATTAGTGTAGTTATTTTTTAGTGTATTGTAATCTTTTGTGAAATTTAATCATGTATTGAAATTTTATTATGTATGGACTTATTTGGTTAGTCTTGTTGATAATTTGGCTAGTTTTGTTTATTTAATTATGTATGGTAATATAAGATTACATTAGATTAGATTAGATTTCCCATATTAAGAGTAAGATTAGATTAGATTTCCCGAATTAAGACTAAGATTAGATTAGATAAGATTTCCAAAACTAAGACTATATTTAAATTAATTAAAATTTGTTAGTTATAAAAATAATTCAATTGAAAATTATAAATAATTATTATTATGCAAAACATTGGAACAAATATTTTAATTATTATTATACAAACATTAAAATATATTAATTTTGGTAGTTTTATTACTTAAAAAAATTGACTTTTAATACTTTTAAAATAATTTTAATTTTGTTAGTTACTTTAAACATTATTGAAATAAATTTGGTTTTATTACTTTTATAAATTTTTTAAACAACCATTGAAAATAATTTAAATTAAGTTTAAAACAAAATTTAAAAATATATTTGTCATGTAAAAATGATTTAAATAAAACTGTAAAAGATTTTAAAAAGTTAGTCAAAAAAATATTGTAACATTGTTCAAACCAAAACTGAAAAATGATTGAATGAAAAATTCAAAATATTTTGACATTTTTAGTTATTAAAAATGATTTAAGAGAAATATTAAAAATAATTAAACATGTTAAAAAATGATTGAATATAAAAAACATGATAATTATTATGCAGATAATGGTTAGAACAACAGGTCTTGGCCAGGCTGTGGAAGCAATATCTTCCAAGGTTATTTTGATGATGCCAAAGAATCAAGAGTCAAGCAAAATCCAAAAGATTCAAGAATCAAGTTTCAAGAATCAAGATCAAGATTCAAGACTCAAGATTCAAGAAACAAGGGAAGACTCAATCAAGGTAAGTACAAAAAAAGTTTTGCAAAACATTGAGTAGCACAAGAAGTTTTCACAAAATCATTACCAAAGAGTTTTACTCTCTGGTAATCGATTACCAGAAGGTAGTAATCGATTACCAGTGTTTTAAAATGTTAAGATTTCAAATTTCAAGAGTTACAACTTGTGTTTAAACATTTTTAACTTGTGTAATCGATAACACAATACTTGTAATTGATTACCAGTGTTTCTAAACGTTTTAATTTTCAAAATTCAAAATGAAGAGTCACATCTATTGATGTGTAATCGATTACACCTTAATGGCAATCGATTACCAGTGACTGATTTAGAAAAATACATTTACAAAAGTCACAATTCTTCAAGTGACTTGTTTATGAAGATTCTTTCAAAAGTCACAACTTTTTAAGTGACTAGTTTTAAAGAAATTGCCAAGAGTCACAAGCTTTGACTTGAGTTATCAAGAGATTATAAATATGTGGCCATGGCATGAATTTCAATAATCAATAATCTATCTTTCAATCTTCTCTTAACATCATTCAATATCTTTCAACTCTTTCTACACAATTTTCTGATTCATTTTTCTTCATCTTTCTAAAAGTTTTTGTTCAACACTTTCTCTTCCGAGAAAAGTTCTTTGTTCAAAAACTTGTGTTATTCATCTTTTTCATTCTCTTCTCCCTTTGCCAAAAAAACGAAGGACTAACTGCCTGAATTCTTTTGTGTCTCTCTTCTCCCTTACAAAAGATTCAAAGGACTAACCGCCTGAGAATTCTTTTGATTCTTCCCTTCCCCTTAAGCAAAAGATTTCAAAGGACTAACCGCCTGAGATATCTTTTACTTCCCCTTACAAAGATTCAAAGGACTAACCGCTTGAGAATTCTTTGTCCCAACACATCGGAGGGTACATTCTTTGTAGTACAAGTAGAGGGTACATCTACTTGGGGATTGTTATACTGAGAACAAGAGAGGGTACATCTATTGTGGATCAGTTCAAGTGGAGGGTACATCCACTTGGTTTTTTCAAAGGGAACAAGGGAGGGGACATCCCTTGTGGATCTTTGGCATGTAAAGGTTTTTACAAGGTTGAAAGAAATCTCAAGAACCGCAGGTTGCTTGGGGACTGGATGTAGGCATGGTTTGTGGCCGAACCAGTATAAATCTTGTGTTTGTCTTCTTCATCCCTACACTCTTTAATTTCCGATGTGCACTTTTAATTATCGCTTTTACTTTTGGTTAAGTTTCTATTTCTGTTCTTTACTTTCTTAACTTTGTAGTAAAAGCCTAATTGAATCAAGTAATATTAAGAAGGATAGATTTTTAATTAGTCAAGACACGTTCATAATTAATTCAACCCTCCTTCTTAATTATTCTGAGACCACTTGATCCAACACAGGCTTTAGGCCGAGCAATAGGAAAAGCCTTGGGGAGGAGAGACGCAAGTGATGATGATGATGTCCCCCAGCGGTGTAGGCCTACTGCATCAGCCCGTAGACAGCGACAGCAAGAGCATGTTGTCAAGAACCCTCCTACGACCACGGAGGAATTGGACGAAGAGCAGCCAGAAGCACCTGTTGAAGAAGTTGTTACTGATGTATAGGATTTTCTAGGCGGACCACATGATGCATCAGTTCTCAAAGATTTTGAAAATCACATTGCTTTGAGAGTGTGGAATGGAGAGGTATGTAAGTTTTAAAAAACATAAAGAATGTAGTTTACTAGTCAATAATTTTTTTACAAGATCAATATTATTTTTTGCAGGAACGTCCTGAGCTAAAGCTATCTTCCCATGGAAGGAAGATGGCTAAGTTCGGGAGGCCTGCTCCAGAGATTGAAGGCCTTGTGGTGGCCACTGGACTAAGTCCTTTGATCTGTTCCCTAGATACGGACAATCGGGGACTAATGTTTGCTTTTGTGGAACGCTGGCATAAGGAAACTAGCAGTTTCCATTTGCCCGTCGGAGAGTTGACTATCACCTTGGATGACGTTGCGTTGTTGCTTATCTGCCTGTTGTAAGGGTGTTCCACAGCTTCGAGCTACTTCATGTCAACCACGCTATCGATATGTTGGTGGAATTACTCAAGGTCAGCACTGCAGAGGTGAGAGCTGAGATGATTTGGTGTCATGGCTCTTATGCTCGACTATCGTGGCTGCGCGACTTGTATCAAATGAAGATCGAGGCATATGAATGGATTGTAGCAATGTGAGCGTATTTGTTGCATCTGCTTGGATGCACACTCTTTGCTAATAAGAGTGTCATACTCGTGCACGTGGTATTCTTGGATGCACTGTGTTACTTGACACAAAGTAGGGGTTACGCTTGGGGGCGCTGCTGCACTTGTGCACATGTATGACGTGTCGAAGAGCATGGCGAGGCAGCTTGTAGGATATATCACCCTATTACAAGTTAGTTAAGATGTTATGATTTTTTTCTTTAAAGTTGAATATTATATATTGTCATGTATTTTAATGAATATGTTTGCAAAATATATTTAGTGTTGGATCTACGAACATTTTCCGTCCGTTGGTTCCACTGTTCCTACTGAGGATTATGATGAGAGGAGACCGCGTGCATGTCGATGGACCTCTGGCAAGGCACTACCCGTTTTCACGTATCGCAGGCGTCTGGATAGACTGACCCCTGACGTGGTGTGTTGGATTTTGTACGGTAACCACCGTTCATTTAGAGAATTTGAGGTCATCTCATTATTTTCCAGCCATCTCAAATGGGGCCCCTTGACGGTCATTCACCGACCAGAGAGGGTTGTACGAAAGTTTGGCTACATCCAGATTATTCCACCACATCTTGTTGCATCTACGCTCTCTGATGAAGAAATTGATGATAGATGGATGTAGTTTAGTGAGTACATTGCACCTATAGGGCAATTATGTGCAGTGCCGGGCCACTGTTTGCCAGATTACATGGATTGGTTTTACATGATCTCGCACCCATTCATGAGTCCAGCACAGCCAGGGGATCCTCCTAGAGTTCCGTTGGATCAGCAATATGACACATTTGTTGAACTAGATGTGTATCAACAACTGATAACGACAGTGGCACCTAATGAGGCAGACGTTGATGTGCATCATGTTCGACATGCAGTGGTAATATTTTTTTTGCTAGGATGGTTTTGTAGCAATTGCTGATAAGTTGGAGAGGCTACTGAACCTGAGGATCCTGACCGAAGGAACAGAAGCCTATACTATTGCTAAAGAATGTCTGGGCATTGCAAGAAGCTACATTGGCCAACCAACTGTAGGTCATAGATCGAGGTGTAGACGGTGTACGGACGGTCATTGAAGTTGTTTTATTTTTTCCTTATATATGTCATTTATAATTTTTTGGATAATTTATTTATTTGGTTCTTTTATGTATGGACACGTTAATGATTATGTGATATAAATTTTTGTCATCCGTTTATTGTTAATTAGCTGTTAATGTTGCGATAAGAAATAAATTAATTCGTGCAACAAAAATAAATTACACATGTATGATAAATCATTGTCAAACTTGACAAGACACTGTTAATTGCATGTGTTTTTTTTAAAAAAAATCAATACTACATGTACGTACTGACATAGAAATGACTACTCAATTGCATGCATTTTTTTTAAAAAAAAAAAACTCAATACTACAAGTAATCTTAGAGAACACCATCTATATATATCACACCAACACTCTCAAAAATCACACATTCTCTCCCAATCCAGCTTGACAAACCAAATTTTACAACAAACCATGGCATTTTTGGGAGAAACAAGCAGTCATACAATTGTGAACTCCATATTAGCTTTTATTTTTCTGAATGGATCGATTATTCACAATGAAACTGGTGTTTATTTCCAAAGTTCCACTCCAATACCCATTCAAGTACCTAAAGATTGTGGTTTTCAAATGCTAAAAAGCAGAATGCACAATACCCTTCAACAAACCGATGATCAATATTTGGGTGAAATTTACTACCGACGGTCATTCACAGATGGAGGTAACCAATTTCTCTTTCAATCTATGCAATTGAAAAATGATGACGATGTTAACACAAAGTTATTGTGTAATGATCAATTCTCATGTGTTGGCCCGATTTAGTTATTATGCACCATTGGTAGAACACCGAATGGTATATTAAACTTACTTCAAGTCACTATGACCCCTACTCATGATGCCCTGCTATATTACAACGGGAGGTGGAACATGTCACGCCAACACGACTTTGTCAGTTACTCGTTCACAGGAAAAAATCCAAAACAATTTGACATTCCTTCGGGATGCACCATCAATGAACTGAAGGATTTGTTCAAGCAAGTTGCACCTCAAGGGATTCCCTCTTATGGTATTCATGAATCACAAACGATAAGGCGATTGTTTTTTCGACAACCAAGTCATTATGAGTATTTAGACAAAGTTATCAAATTTGAAATTATTGAGCTAAAAACTGACGATGACATGCTAAATGTCTTAGTACAGTCTAAGGAAACAATTTGGGCCAATACAAATTTTAGCTGTTTTTAGTAAACAGGTAATGAAAATGGAAGACGACATGCCTCGGTCGCAACATGATTCAATGCAAAATTAGTATTAGTTAAATGTAGTTTTTTATGCATTTCTTTTTTGTTTCAACTATGTTGAAGTTAATGTAATGTTTGAATTCGTGTCCATTAGCTAATGAAACCGTATGTTTATTATTTTCAAAGCATTTAATTATTTCCTAACTTTTAAAAATAATGACTGCAAAGAAAATTATGAATGTCAACAAAATTATAATTTACACAGACGTCAATGGTAATAACATATTTTATGTTCATGGTTCACCTAAATCAACAAATTCGGTTTTTAGCCTAGACAAATTTATGTAACGTTGCATTCTACCTATGTATGGAGTGGGCCACTACTTTGCTTGATAATGACAATGTGTATTCAACAACAACGCCACTGGTGGTAAAGGACAATGGTCTCGTAACAAAACCTATTACATAACGACAAACAAATTAAACGTAAGATACCCAACTACACTGTCACCAGTTATACTAACATCATAATTATGCAATTACCTATACAAAATGATTTTCATACACATGACCAACGCATATTACACGATGCATAGAAGAATATGGTGGCAGCTAACTTCTAAGAGGAAAAATGTCATGCTTTGTTGTCGTGAAAGAGAAACAATGATCACGTTGTATCGTGAAGCAATGACATATCCCATATCCGTAATTTTCATCCACTTGTCCATGGTAACCTACATGTAACAGACAACAAATAGTGGTTACTTAAAATGTTATTTTAACAAAAAGTGACATAATAATAAAGTTAGGCACCAAAGATAATTGTCAACAAGTAGGGAACGCTTTAATTCCTCAAATCTCTCTATGCCACCAACTAGGTTTATATACTCTTCAGACTAGCTTGTCAGTTCTTTATGTAGATGGTTGTGCACCAATGACCATGATTCTTCACCCATACCCAATAACGCAGCTATTGCCCGATAAGCACAATTACCATCCGCTTTGACATCAATATTGTTTTCAATAGAATCATGGATGCACAGATGAAATTGGTCCAACATTGGAATATTCCCTCTCTGTATTGGGTCCTTAGATGATGATGCACTATGTTTCACTAACGAATTACTATTTTGCACAGAGTGTAACGCATCAACATACTCCCAATAAGACGGATCATGTTTTGTTGACTTCTATTGTTTGGTCAGTGGTTTTTTTGGAGCACCCTTGGTCTTCACCTTTTCTGGAGGAGGACACATTGAGTTCATATCAGGATAAGCAATTTCTCGCAGATTTGACTTCAAATGTACTTTGCCACAAACATCGAGTTGCTCAAAGCGTTTCGATATGGTTTCCATCTCCTCAATTATGGTCACATGTGTCTCACATAACCCTTGATTTGAAAAACTAAGTCTTCGCCAAAAAATGTGGATTGTCTCGAGTTGTATGGAGCTAACAACATATTTAAACAACTCACATGCACATGGAATACCGTGGGTACTCCTCATGACACATCCACGACGTGAAGGGTTTTTGCCTACATAAGTTATACGCTCATACTCAGCAGCAATTTCATTTAAAGAGTACCTTGATATCATGCCAAGTAGTATTTTGTATAAGGTTACTTTAAACACATGTCCAACCACGTGCGTGCTTGTCTCAAAAGATGTTTTAATCTGGGTGTGTTGAAGTGTCATCATATTATTCATTGCTTCACAAACATTGCATATGTCACCAATAGAGTTTTGTAGGAGTCTCTTTAGTGAACAATGAGCATTCTTAACCCTACACATGAAATATACAACAACATGTAAACAACTGCATCATTTTCATTTAAGTCAACACTTAAACAAATGAACACAAACAAAAAAAATATTGATACCTGTTAGTGGTTGTGTTTCCTAGATGCATCACTTTGTTGGTCCATGCTTTCACAAATCTTACTTTGTGCGGAATCACCAATGTTTAACACACATAGTCCACAAACATGGGCCACAGAAAGCAAGTCATTTCAAAGTTTTTAAGGTACTCATCAAAAGAACTCTCACATGGACAGTCAACCAAACTCCCCCAAGTCTCCATCACATAATCCCATGCATTCTTTAGAGCAACTAGGGTTTTGCACTTTGCCTTCACATTCTTGTCAATATGGAATCGACACAGCAAGTTCGTAGCATCCGGGAATACAGTTTTCACTGCATTCATCAAAGACAAATCTTTGTCGGTGACAATAACCCCGAGGAGTGCATCAACTCTCATGAAAAGACCCTGAAACCACTGTAGAGCCCAAACAACATTATTAAGATGTTCTCCTTCCAAGTAAGCAAAAGCAGCGGAGAATGTCATTCTTGTTGGTGTAACACCAACAATATCAAGCAACGACAGTTTGTACCTATTTGTTTCGTAGGTATTGTCGATAAAAAAACCAAATTACAAGAAGTGGTTAACTTTACTACTTCAGGATGACTCCAGAACAAGTCACGTACAACATTATCATCCTTCAACCTATGCCAGTGAATATATTGATCTCGATCAAGCAGCATCATCAGTTGTTGCATTTCGGTGTTACTCCCACTTATGGAAGAACGGTAAGCATGTCTCGCATTGTAAATTTGTTTGATTGTTGTATAAGTATTGTCATTGTATTCCTTCAACGTCAACAGAATATTTCTTGGCTTCACCATGGACTTCGTCATATCAGCAACAACAATCTTCTCATCCTTTGTCAATCGACCCGCATATGGCTGTCCAACGAATGACTTTTTCATTTCGTGATTGTGAACCCCACAAATTAACACCATTCATCCTTCTCCTCCCGAAACTAGCTTCACACGCAACTTAAACGGGCATCCACATTTTCTACTGCCAGTGCATGTTCTTACCAAATTATGTTTCTTAGGCCTATACCCACCACTCCTTTCGCAAGCTATCAACCGAAATGAGGCTCTTCCTCGAACACCAGTATTGGTGTCTGACCTCATTATAACAACAACAAATCCAATGTCATGAGCCAACGATCGAGCCCATTGTAAAACTTCATCATGGCTAGCAAACAACTATAACACAATTCAAATAAGGTGTGACATCAATAAACATCTATGTAATATAATTATTGTACCAATAACAACAAATTACACAAATACATGTGAAGTATTAAAGGCATTAGAGCAATCAACGTGTTGTACTTTAACGCCTGCATCTTTCTCATTTTCAACATTCATGTCAACTTCTTTAGACATCATACTATCATACATCCACTGGTCTTCATCTGTCTTAATAAAACATTTAACAAATTCAATTCAATGACAAAAAATTATACAATCAACTCATTTTTTATTGACACAAATATAGTTGTTTACAAAAAAAAAAAATTTAGTCCTTTGTGAATGTAAGCCTAAGAGGAACTTACCCTTAACTTCAAACTAGAAACACCTATCCTAGCATAATGTAAAGACTCATGCATTTGCAGCAGCGATATGCAAAAACATACAAAAACAGGGTCAAGGAAACATAAACCTTTACATTCAAATTGTTATGGAGAGTATTTGAAATTCTGATACTGAGGACAGATGTCGTACAGGATGTCACGACATCGCGCTTCAGAACATGCAGGTTATATATGACAGTATGAACAGATTAAACAAGTAAATAACACAAGGGAATTGTTAACCCAGTTCGGTGCAACGTCACCTACATCTGGGGGCTACCAAGCCAGGGAGGAAATCCACTAAAATAGTATTAGTTCGAAGATCTAACAGCCACTGTATACAACCTTCTCACCTAACCACTACCCATGCAACTTCTACCTAAGAGCCACTCTTAGATATGAGAACCCCTCTCACTCCCTCTCAATCACTCACCCGTGTTTACAAACAAATCAAAGACACACCAGAGATTGCTCTCTGAACAATAGAGATCAACTCTACACACTCAGGTCCAACACTTGATGTTAGGGTAGCATCAAGGTGGCTCACAAAAACACTCAAGTCACAAAACTCACAAAATAACTCTTCAATCTCTGACTTGATGAAAAACCCGTGCAGCCTTCATGTTTATATAGCAGTGTACGTATCTGGGCTGCAACAACTTGCGCTGGATAAGATCTATCATTCTCCTGAAAATCTGCACTTAAAGATCTAAAAGATAAGGTTTTATCTTTTAGTTTTTATCTTCAATCTCTAATCCCTGAACGAAACTATTCAAGTTTGTAATTCAAACTTTAATTATCTTTTAATTCGTTCCTAAAGATTATAGCGCCTAATCTGTTGCTAACTGCACATTAATCTGTTAAAGATATAACAGATTTATGTGTCCAGTATTTTCGGGCAGGATGTCCTGGACATTGTATCCGACATCGTGGATCCTGCAGCTTCAATTCTTCATTTGACATTTTATCTTGCCTTGTGCATTGTGCAGCCCAATCTGATTCCTTGACATAATGTTAGACATCATGTGCAGCAACTCCAGCTTTCCTTCATTGTCTAAGTGCTTATGTTTTAACAAAATTTTAGCCAATCTTTTAAAACTCAGTAAAGCTAAGCACTAACAATCTCCCCCTTTGGCAAATTTTGTCTAAAACATACTTAGACACTTCCTGAGCAGGTACGAGCAGTCATGCAAGTGGGATCAGCAACTTTCATTATCAGAGTAATCAAGCACAGCAGTATCTGTAGTGGTGACAGCAAAATTCTGCAAGTTGCAAATCTACAAGTCTTTTCCAGGATGTCAAGACATCTCACGTGACATCAGCTTTCTGCTCCCCCTGTCTCCATGCTCTTGCTCCTGTGAAGTGAATATTCTGCTAGGCAGCAGTTCACTGCAGCATCTTCTATCAGCTACTAGTTTCAGTAGCTTACATCAATCATCATCAGCAGCAGCAGCAGTACAAATACTACTCCCCCTCAAAATCATAAATCATGCATAATATCCTACTACTCCCCCTTTTTAGACAGAATTTGGCAAAAGTAGAATGCATGAAATTAATGTGCAATTATTACAGACCAATAACAATCAATTGTTCAAAAGGACATGCCCCAATAGCTAGTAAGAGTAAAAAGCAAAAACATAAAGGTCTGATGGTCATGGGGTGGCATCAGAATCATCATCATCTGATTCTGTATCCTCTGCTGCATCTTCTTCTTCCTCAGCTGCTTCTCCATCATCAACGCCATTGTCTGAGAGTCTTTTGATCAGGCGTTCCAGCTCCATTTTCTTCTCTGTGTTGGCTTTGATGGTTGCCTCCAGCACCTTGCATGTGTGTCCTTGAGTTCAGCAATCAAATCATCCTTGGACACAGCACCTGAAGCAGCAGCTTTCCCTGATGTCGAGACAATGTCTGGGACATGTGTCCCCTCAAACAGTTTGTAATGCAGGGATAGAGGAGATTCTCTCTTCTTCACAGAGTCAATGTTGTTTAAAATATTGGGATGTTGACTCAACATAATGCCACACAATACAGTTGGAAAGGCAATGGGTAATTTGACAGCAAAAGATTCTGAATGCTTAATAGTTTGATCAAAAATATAGTTTCCAAAATTAAATTTGGACTTGGTTCCAACAGCATACAGAAATTTACCCAAACCTGTGGCAACAGTGGAAGTATGATTGGTGGGTACCCAGTTGGCAGTGCCAATCCTATGCAAGATTGCATACTTCACACTTAGCTTCCCTGCAGAAAGCTTCCCTTTCTTTGGCCAATGCTGGACTTGCTTGGCAGTGATTTCCTTGGCAATTTGATGCTCAGAAACAGCAATATCCACCACTCCTTCAGTTGGTCTGCCCAGGTACTTGTTGATTACAGCAGGGGAGAATCTAATACATTTTCCTCTGACAAACACTTTCTGATACTCATCACTCTTTCTGTTTGTTATGTCAGAGGGAATGTTGACAATGAATTCTCTGACTAGACTTTCATAGCAATCTCCCAACTTGGTGACAGTTTTCAGCAGTCCAGCAGCCTTGATGAGGTCCATGATCTCCTTGCAATCCAAGGCATCTCTTCCCAGTTCTCTTTCTAAAGCAAGTCTGCGTTGATATACAAATTTCCACCTTTCAACATTGCCAATGGAGTGGAATGAAATGTTGTCCAATGGGGCATCAGGGACATTTCCAGGCACCTTTTTCCCCGATTTCTTGGCTCTCTTGATGTCGGGAACATCTAGTTCGACATCATCATCAGAATCAGATGAGGAAATTTCTTTCCTCTTCTTGGAAGGGATTGCAACTTTGCTCCATCTGGATGTGGTAGGAGTGATTGGTGTGCTCTTCTTCTGTGCAGTAGTTTTGATTCGTCCAGACCTAGTAATGGGGGTTTTTCCCTTTCTGCTTTGTAATCTTTCTGCAATGCCAGGTGCCAACTTTTTGGCAATGGGTTCCTCATCAGATTCTACTTCTTCTAGGTCAATGAGGTCACCTGGAGCAGGTTCTGGTGCCCTTGGTGCAGGGGTCTCCTCTGTGGCTTGATCCTCTTCCTCTGTTGATTCCTCTTCACTGGATGAAGAGCGGACTTCAGCATTTGGGGTGGAAGATGTTGGAACATCTTTATCAGCATCAGGGACAGAAGCATTTTTCAAAATGCTATTCACAAGACTGCGGATCTTCTTATCCATCTCAGTGTCTTCTTCCCTAGGGCTTGTTGCAAAGCTAGGGTTTTCAGAAATCTTCACTCTCTGTTGTCTTTTAGGGACCAGTTTCTCAGGAACAGGGCCTGGACCAGGAATCATTTGTATGGGTTGGATATTGAATTCAGGTTGTTCCTGGTTTGATGGAGTTTTGGTGGATGATGGAGATGATGGTACAGAGGGTGAAACAGGGGATGAGGTCTCTTTTGGTGAGGTAGCCATGGAGAAGCAGAGCTTTTGGAGTGGTTTCGTGAATATCTGAGAAGTGTTGGGGAATGCTGATAAAAACGAGATTGCCACGAAAATGTAAGTTTGAATGAGGAATGTAGAGGGACGTGTGAAACGAAGGTTGAATTTGTTTTGGCTCAGTAGTGAACGTGCTATTGACGTTTGAGCACGTTCAGATAGAAGTAATTGCTATAACTCCTCTAGCAGACAAATGCCCAGCTTGCCCCTCAGTTTTTCAAACTGATTTGCATCCAATGCCTTTGTGAAAATATCTGCTACTTGTTCCTCAGTGGCAACATGCTCCAGTGTGATAACTTGATCATCAACAAGATCTCTAATATAATGATGTCTAATGTCAATGTGCTTGGTTCTGCTGTGTTGAACAGGATTTTTAGAAATATTAATAGCACTCATGTTGTCACAGTACAATGTCATGACATCTTGTTCGACATTGTACTCCTTCAGCATCTGCTTCATCCAAACTAGTTGTGAACAGCTGCTTCCTGCTGCAATATACTCTGCTTCTGCAGTAGATAGGGACACACAGTTCTGCTTCTTGCTGAACCATGAAATAAGGTTGTTTCCCAAATAGAAACATCCACCAGAAGTGCTTTTTCTGTCATCAGCACTTCCAGCCCAATCAGCATCACAATATCCAACCAGCATTGAATCTGAACAATGACAGTACATAATCCCATAGTCACTGGTGCCATTTACATATTTCAGAATTCTCTTTACTTGATTCAAGTGACTTATCTTGGGATCGGCTTGATATCTTGCACAAACACCTACTGCAAAGGTGATGTCAGGTCTGCTTGCTGTTAAATATAGTAAGCTTCCAATCATGCTTCTGTACAGACTTTGATCAACACTGGTGCCAGCTTCATCCTTTGACAGCTTCAAGTGAGTAGGTGCAGGTGTTCTTTTATGGCTGGCATTTTCCATCCCAAACTTCTTGACAATGTTCTTTGCATACTTGCTTTGTGAGAGGAACATGAAGTCTTCCATCTGCTTCACTTGGAGTCCCAGAAAATAAGTCAGCTCTCCAACAAGACTCATTTCAAATTCAGATTGCATCTGTTGAACAAAATGTCGAAGCATCTCATTCGACATCCCTCCAAACACAATGTCATCAACATATATCTGTGCTATCATCAAGTTTTTAGCATCTTGTTTGACAAAGAGAGTCTTGTCAATTCCTCCCTTCCTATACCCTTGCTGAGTAAGGAACTCTGTTAGCCTTTCATACCAAGCTCTAGGAGCTTGCTTCAATCCATAGAGAGCCTTCTTGAGCCTGTATACATGATCTGGATGAGTTGGATCTACAAATCCCTTTGGCTGCTCCACATAGGCTTCTTCATTCAGGTATCCATTCAGAAACGCGCTCTTCACATCCATCTGGTACAGCTTGAATTTGAGGATGCAAGCTACACCAAGTAACAATCTGATGGACTCAAGTCTAGCAACAGGGGCGAAAGTTTCATCAAAGTCTACACCTTCAATCTGAGTGTAGCCTTGAGCAACAAGTCTGGCCTTGTTTCTGGTTATAACACCTTCTTCATTGGTTTTGTTCTTGAAGATCCACTTGGTGCCAATCACATTAGTTCCCTCGGGTCTAGGAACTAGCTCCCAAACTTCATTCCTTTTGAATTGCTCCAATTCTTCTTGCATAGCATTGATCCAGAACTCATCAGTCAGTGCCTCTTTCACATTCTTTGGCTCAGTTTTGGAGACAAAGCATGAATTGGAGACAATCTCAATCTCCCTTGATCTTGTAGTGACTCCTCTGTTTGGATCTCCTATAATCAGCTCCTTGGGGTGCATCTTCTGGATTCTAATGGAAGGACTCTTGTCAGGTTGATTGAGGTTTGGTTCATCTGTAGCAGAATCAGAGTTTTCTGCTTTTTCTGCATTTTCTGCACTTTTAGCTGTATCTGCTACATTGTCTCCCGATGTTCTGACATCTTCTTCGACATCCTTCTTTCTTGCTGGAGTTAGATCATCAACAACCACATTGATGGATTCCATCACAGTTCTGGTTCTGGAATTTAATACACTATATGCTCTGCTGTTTGTGGAGTATCCCAAGAATATTCCTGCATCACTCTTGGGATCCATCTTTCTCCTTTGCTCTCTATCTGCCAAAATGTAACATGGACTTCCAAAGATGTGGAAGTGCTTGACAGTTGGCTTCCTCCCTTTCCAGATTTCATACAGTGTGGTTGGAGTCCCCCTTCTAAGTGTGACTCTGTTGTGGATATAGCATGCTGTGTTCATGGCTTCAGCCCAGAGATTATAGGGAAGTTCTTTGGCATGAAGCATGACCCTAGCAGCTTCTTGCAAAGTTCTGTTTTTCCTTTCAACTATGCCATTTTGTTGAGGTGTGATGGCTGCAGAGAACTCATGAGTGATGCCTTCAGATGTGCAGAATTCAGTAAACTTGCTGTTTTCAAACTCTCTGCCATGGTCACTCCTAATTCTCTTGATGACACAGTCTTTTTCTCTTTGAAGTCTTAGACTCAACTCTTTGAATACTTCAAATGTGTCTGTTTTCTCTCTGATAAAGTTGACCCAGGTAAATCTGGAGAAATCATCCACAACAACATAGGCATACCTCTTTCCTCCAAGGCTTTCAACTTGCATAGGCCCCATCAAGTCCATGTGAAGTAGTTCCAGCACCCTGGAAGTGGTCTGATGTTGAAGCTTCTGGTGGGACATATTGACTTGCTTTCCAATCTGACATTCCCCACAGATTCTGCCTTCTTCTATTTTCAGATTGGGAATGCCTCTAACAGCACCTTTGTCAATGATTTTCTTCATGCCTCTTAAGTGCAGATGTCCAAATCTTTGATGCCATATGTTGACTTCATCTTCTTTGGAGGATAGACACGTGGAGGAGTAACTGGTTTCTTGAGGTGTCCATAGGTAACAGTTGTCCTTTGATCTGCTGCCCTTCATTAGAACTTCACTCTTCTCATTTGTCACCAAGCATTCTGACTTTGTGAAGTTTACATTGAATCCTTCATCACACAACTGACTGATGCTGATCAAGTTTGCAGTCAGTCCCTTTACCAGCAGTACTTTGTTCAGACTAGGAAGTCCATCATGGACTAGCTTTCCCATTCCAGTGATCTTTCCTTTAGAGCCATCTCCAAATGTCACATAGCTAGTGGAGCAGGGTTCAATGTTCACCAGGAATTCTTTAACTCCTGTCATGTGTCTGGAACAGCCGCTATCTAGGTACCAATCTTCCTTAGCTGATGCTCTAAGTGAAGTATGAACAACAAGACTAACAATCTTGTGTTTTGGAACCCACATCATCTTCCTTCCGCTGCTGCTACTTTGAGTTCCATGATGTGGATGGCCATGTAGATGATAGCAAAAGGGCTTTATGTGACCATACTTGCCACAGTAGTGACACCTCCACTTCTTTCTTTTGCTCTTTTTCTGCTGAGTTCCATGATGTCGAGACCGATGTTGTGACATCGTGGCTCCAGTGCTGTTTTTGGCAGGAACAAATTCTGTCATGGTTGTTCTGCCAGCAGATTTATGATTAAATCCAAGTCCTCTCTGGTTTCCAACATTCTTCCCAAGCTGTAGCACCTCATCAAGCATATCTGAGCCTTTATTCAACATCTTTATTGATTTTGTCATGTTTTCCAGTTTAGAGTTCAGAAAACCAATTTCTCCTTTAAGTTCAGAGATCTCCTCTTCATGTGCCTCCTTCTCAGCCTCCAGATTTGCAATGACCTTCTTCAGTTGTGCTTCTTGCTGAAGAATCTTCTCACTTTTGATGCATAGTTCTCTATAGGATATAGCAAGCTCATCAAAAGTGATTTCAATATCAATATCACTTGAATCTTCATCAGATTCAAATCTCCCAGTGAGTGCATTCACATCTCTGTCAGAATCACTTTCTTGTTCACTCTCTGTATCATCAGACCAACATACAGAAAGTCCTTTCCTCTGCTTCTTGAGATGGGTGGGACATTCAGCTTTGATGTGTCCATAGCCTTCACACCCATGGCATTGAATTCCTTTGCTGTGACTGGGCTTTTCATCTGACTTCTTCTGGTATTCACTACCTTTCCTGATGTCGAAAGGGATGTTCCGTACATGTGGTTTCTGCCTCCTGTCCATTCTGTTCAGCACTTTGTTGAACTGTTTTCCAAGGAGCACAACTGCGTTAGTTAGACCTTCATCAGTATCCAGGTCATACTTATCTTCTTCTCCTTCATCATTGGACACGAACGCAAGGCTCTTACTCTTCTTTTCAGTCCTATCCGAGAGTCCTAGCTCAAAGGTTTGAAGAGAACCAATGAGTTCATCTACTCTCATGTTGCAAATGTCTTGGGCCTCCTCTATTGCAGTGACTTTCATGTCAAATCTCTTAGGCAAGGATCTGAGGATCTTTCTCACCAGCTTTTCATCTGTCATCCTTTCTCCCAAGGCAGTGCAAGCATTGGCAATTTCAAGAATGTTCATGTGGAAGTCATGAATGCATTCTTCCTCCTTCATCTTCAGATTTTCGAATTTTGTAGCCAATAGTTGCAATCTGGACATCTTCACTTTGGAGGTTCCTTCATGAGTGGTTTTCAGAATCTCCCATGCATCCTTGGCAACTGTGCATGTGTTGATCAATCTGAAGATATTCTTGTCAACTCCATTGAATAGGGCATTCAAGGCTTTGGAGTTTCCAAGTGCCAATTCGTCTTCTTCTTTTGTCCAGTCTTCTTCTGGCTTCAATTCATTAGTGGGCTTTCCTTCTGTGTCCAGCATCTTGGGATGTTCCCAGCCTTTGATGACAGCTTTCCAGGTTCTGCTATCCAGTGATTTGAGGAAGGCCACCATCCTTGCTTTCCAGTATTCATAGTTGGTTCCATCCAGAATTGGTGGTCTGTTCACTGGTCCTCCTTCTTTCTCCATGTTCATCAGAATTTATCTCCCTAGATCTCACTCAGTGATTTAGAGTGCCCGCTCTGATACCAATTGAAATTCTGATACTGAGGACAGATGTCGTACAGGATGTCACGACATCGCGCTTCAGAACATGCAGGTTATATATGACAGTATGAACAGATTAAACAAGTAAATAACACAAGGGAATTGTTAACCCAGTTCGGTGCAACGTCACCTACATCTGGGGGCTACCAAGCCAGGGAGGAAATCCACTAAAATAGTATTAGTTCGAAGATCTAACAGCCACTGTATACAACCTTCTCACCTAACCACTACCCATGCAACTTCTACCTAAGAGCCACTCTTAGATATGAGAACCCCTCTCACTCCCTCTTAATCACTCACCCGTGTTTACAAACAAATTAAAGACACACCAGAGATTGCTCTCTGAACAATAGAGATCAACTCTACACACTCAGGTCCAACACTTGATGTTAGGGTAGCATCAAGGTGGCTCACAAAAACACTCAAGTCACAAAACTCACAAAATAACTCTTCAATCTCTGACTTGATAGAAAACCCGTGCAGCCTTCATGTTTATATAGCAGTGTACGTATCTGGGCTGCAACAACTTGCGCTGGATAAGATCTATCATTCTCCTGAAAATCTGCACTTAAAGATCTAAAAGATAAAGTTTTATCTTTTAGTTTTTATCTTCAATCTCTAATCCCTGAACGAAACTATTCAAGTTTGTAATTCAAACTTTAATTATCTTTTAATTCGTTCCTAAAGATTATAGCGCCTAATCTGTTGCTAACTGCACATTAATCTGTTAAAGATATAACAGATTTATGTGTCCAGTATTTTCGGGCAGGATGTCCTGGACATTGTATCCGACATCGTGGATCCTGCAGCTTCAATTCTTCATTTGACATTTTATCTTGCCTTGTGCATTGTGCAGCCCAATCTGATTCCTTGACATAATGTTAGACAACATGTGCAGCAACTCCAGCTTTCCTTCATTGTCTAAGTGCTTATGTTTTAACAAAATTTTAGCCAATCTTTTAAAACTCAGTAAAGCTAAGCACTAACAGCATTTTTTCACCATTCAAATTACTTAATACATTTTTTATATCACTATAACAAATAATATCACCAAATCAAATTTTCTGAAATTACTAAAACTAGTCAAAAAAATTAAAAAAAAAATCATAATAATTAAATTAACAATATTTAAGTTCCAATTTAATAAATAAAATAAAAAACAATTCTTATGTCCATACGGATTGGCAATCTGTATGAACCATACAGATTGTCAATTCGTAGGTTCTTCAAATTTTTTTTGTATACCTCTTCTTCTCCAGTGACGAAAACTGACCAAAATTCATCGTATACTCCTAAACAACGCATGTACACCACCAGAGACCAAATACGCTTCGAAACCAACCTTAACGGAAGAAACTTACACTAAATGACGGAGACTTTGCGGAAAAAATGACACTATAGAAATGAAAAATTCCTCCTGCTCTTTATAACCAAGGGTATTTTCAGTATTTATGAAAATTGTTGGGTGCCCTAGCAAAAATGTTGGGTGCCCCAAGCAATTCCCTCATTTCAATCAACATGAATTTCGAGGTTTGGCATTTGTGGCCCATTACTTATTTCTCATTGCAGTAGTAACATATCCCTTGGGCTCTGTGCTCATTAATGTGGGCCTGAGACACGGGTATTGCTAGGTGCACCAGGCATATTGCTTGTGCACCCAGCATTAAAACAAAATTCCAAAAATGCCCTTAAGTGTTTTTTATTTCTACGGATTACGTAATTCATATAAACCTATGAGTTTTGCGTTATTAGCATGATGCTCTAACCACTTGAACTAATAAACCAATTATGTTATAAAATAAATAATGTTGTTATATATAACACTAAAATTTATAATGTATATTTAATGTGCATGTAAATTTAAATAATAAATTTTGTGACAATTAATTTTGATATAACTTATACAGATTAGCTAATTCGTATGTTTTTTTTAATTTATTAATAAATTAATTTTATTTATCAAAATATTATTTTTATTTTTGTTTTTAAATAGTATTTTTTATTAAATAGTAATTGTTTATTTTTTAAATAAAAATAGATTATTTTGAATTATGCTTTCAAATGGTATTTGTTTTTTAATTATAAATATATTAATTTTTTTGTTTTTAAATAGTTATTGTTTCTTTTTCAAGAATCATATGAACATATTTATAATTTTAAAAAAATTTAAAAATTTAATATTTCTTTTAATTAAGAAAATTAAAAATCCTTATAACTCCTACGGATTAGCTTTATGGATTTTTACAATTATATATAACTCATACGGATTAACTAATTCGTAAGAGTTATATGAATTTTTAATTTTATAATTAAAAAAATATATTAAATTTTTTTATTTTTTTTAAATTATAAACATGTTAATATGATTGTTAAAAAAGAAACAATAACTATTTAAAAATAAAAATAAAATTAATATATTTACAATTAAAAAAATTACTATTTAAAAACATAATTCAAAATAATCTATTTTTATTTAAAAAATAAACAATATCTCTTTACAAACAAAAAACAAAATAATATATTTACAATTAAAAAAAACAATTACTATTTAATAAAAAAATAACTATTTAAAAACAAAAATCAAAATAATATTTTTATAAATAAAAAACATTTACTATTAAAATAAATAAATAAAATTAATTTATTAATAAATTAAAAAATAAACATACGGATTAGTTAATCCGTATGAGTTATATCAAAATTAATTGTCACAAAATTTATTATTTAAATTTACATATGCATCAAATATACATTAAAAAATTTAGTGTTATATATAGTAACATTATTTATTTTATAAAATAATTGATCTATTAGCTCAATTGATTAGAGTCGTATGAATTATACAGATTACACTAGAAGTATAAAACACTTAAGGACAGTTTTAGAATTTTATTTTAATGCTGGTGCACAAGCAATATGCCTAGTGCACCTGGCAACACCCATGAGACACACGTCTGATGGTTGGAGATGAAGATGGGCCTGACCCAGGGGCAGTATGACCTGAGGAGGCAGTAGGATTAGGCTAAGCCATTCTTGGATAGGGCTTGGGTTTCGAATCCTTTGCGCTTGAGGAAGAGAATTTACTTTCACTTCACAAACTTTTGAACTAGTTTTTTCACTCATAATTCATCAACATACAACGTGTGGCATTTTATAGGCATATTACATGTAATAAAATATATTAAAAGTTTTCTAAGCAGCACTTAGAACATCTCCAACGTTAATTTTTTAATAGTTACTTATTTTTTTACAGTTATTTTATATTTTTTTATCATGGGAGGTGATCTATATATTATATTGGGTTGCTTAAAATTAAACTTTAATTGCTTAAGAGTAAAAAAAATTTGTTATTAATTATTTAAGGGAATAATTTAAGAGTTATTTTTTTAACAAAAATTCAAAAGTTGCTAAAAACTATATTATTGGAGTAAAATATATAAGTTGCTTAATTTTACTAAGATAGAACTCAAATAGATTGATTAAATTACACCTATTTAAGATCCTCCTAATAAACGTAGACATTCTAATTTCTAACCATGTAATAGCTGAGTATAATCTTAATGGCAATGTAAAGAAAGATTACTTTAGTAACCCATGGCACCGTAACAGTGGGTGAAAGAAAACCCAAGAAATTTAAAACGGTGTACTAACAATATACAGCCACGTAATTGTAAATTTAAGACGGTGTTGTCAATGCATGTGGTGCAGTGAGAAATTGTTAAGAGCGAAGAGATAACTCCTAGCTTTAATTCCTAGCTTTCGAGGCCTAGGCATCTCCAGAAACAAGATGAGGAAAGGAAATTTGAATTATTGCTTGAATCCTTAGATACATTACTTTTCTGTTTATATAGAGTTTTCTACTACAAGCTCTAACGATTCATTTTTTTGGCATGTAACCTTGGAAGAAAAGACAAAACGCAAATAAAATATAATCCTAACAGAATTGTGCCACCTCAACCAACATGATGAAATAAAGGTGGATTGCTACGCTACTGGGCACCTTTTTCTACCAGCTCATTCCACGAAATCCCACAGGTAACGTGGTTTGGTAATGGTCCTTTTTGGCCTTTGTGCTTCCTCAGTGCTTGCCCCTGTGTTTGATCCTGCTTCTGCTAATTCTGCTTCTTGGATTGCTTTTGAATTTGGTTCCTTTTCTGCATTTGGTTGTTCTCTGATTGTGCTTGTTTCTTCTGTATTTTGTTGCTCTGTATTCGGCTGTATCATTCCCTTGCGCATGGAAAACAACCTTGTCCTCAAGGTTGTATGTATTTTTTAGTATCGTCCAGGGCTCCCGAGTGGTATCCTCCGGTAAGAGAACATCCCATTGGACCAAAACGAGTAACTGCTTGTCATCCCCTGAACTGTGCCACTTTTATCCAATATCGTGAGAGGGGTGAGGAGGGGTTGGTTATCTTCATCCGCATTGGGCAAGGGAATGGGTGTTTCTGTTGTGGTCAGTGAAGAGTGATAAGGCCTGAGTAAGGACCAATGGAAGACAGGGTGGATTCTTGAGGTTGAAGGTAAGTCAAGTTTATATGCTACAGGTCCGATCCTTTGAACAATTTGAAATGGGTCGTAGAACCTTTTTGCTAACTTGGAGTATTGACCACCTGAAGCCGTTGACTGGCGACATGGACGAAGCTTAACGAGGACCCAGTCTCCTTTAGTGAACTGCACTTCCCTCCTCTGCTTATCCATAATCTCCTTCATGCGTTGTTGGGCTTTGAGTAATTTCTTGGTCAAGCTTTGGATCATTGCATCACGAGTGGTCAGCCACGTGCCCACTGCCTCCTCGTTTGATTCCCTGGCCATGTAACACCCTAAGATATTATAAGTTATAAATCGATGTTTAATTGTATTTACTGTGTTATTTGACTATATGATAGACTTGAATGAGTTGAAGTATGCCTTGAACTAGTCATGTGTGAATTTCTTGATATGGATGTTGAATTATGTGGTTGTTGAGCGAAGTTGAAATTATGAGATTTTAGATTTTACCAAAACCTAGTTCAGTGAAATCGCGATACCGGATACGTTAACCATTGGATGGTCTTCAAATTTTGTCTGGATCTCTCTAAGATATATTTCTACAGTCTGACCATTGGGATTTTGAAAAAAAAAACTATTGGTCTCCCGCTAAGCGAGAATGGTGCACTAAGCGAATATCCAACCGAGGGGAATTGCGCTGAGCGGCCCAAAGTTGCGCTAAGCCCAATTCCAATCGAGGGAAACTGCACTGAGCGGCCCAAAGGTGCGCTAAGCAAGCCCTAGTGCAGAGAGGGCTGCACTAAGCCTAAATTCTTGTGCTAAGCGCAAGAAGTGGACTTCGGATTAGCGCGACAGGCCCACTAAGCGAAATTTGTAGGTTATAAATATGTCCTCAACGTGAAAAACATGATTTTCACTCTCCTCTTCTCCAAAAATGTCACCCAAACCCTAAAACCTCACTTTTCACCACCCAAGACCACCGGTGGCCGCTGTAAGCCGCCATTGCTTGTCGTTGGACCCCCACACCAAGAGGAACACTTTAATCGGAGCGGAATCCTTAGAATCCTCCTCGAAGATTCGATGGAGAAAATCCCTCAATCCTCTATTTCAAAGTTTCTCTGAGGTAATCTAGACTTCTAAGCCTTCTCATAGCTAGTTTGAGTTCCCCTTAGTGTCTCTTATGTGTTGGGTATTGTAATAGGGTGTTTTTACACTTCCTTTGAAAAACCCTAGAGAATGAGACATTGTAAAAGTTATCTTTTTATAACATTGAGGTTATTTTTGTGGCATTCACTGAACCCCAGTCATATTGGCGTGATCAGAATTTCAAAAAGATGTTTCTTTTCTGTAGAACTCAAAATACCCCTCAGCCCTTTATGTTTTGACAGTGGTATTTGACCCCAAATGTTGCCTTTGACCTTGTTTTTGAAACCTATGCTAAAATTCCTTCGTTTTGGCATATAGAGACTTGTGTTTGGAAGAACGAGCGTGAACGAGAGAGACCTTTGAGTAACGCAAAGAGGAACTGATGGAGAGCTCACGATAGGTGAGCGGAATTATTATAAAATTTACCGTTTTAACACCATAGTTAGGGTCAGGGAACCTAGCTATGAGAATATATGTCTGTCCCTGTTGCATGCTGATTTTCTTTCAAGAAAACTACGTTTTTAACTAATGAGATGTGATACATTTGGTATTTATGTGAATGTTGGTTTTCAAGAAAAGCTATGTTTTTAATGAATGGGATGTGATATATCTATTGTTGATGAATAACATTATTGTTTATTAAACTTGTGTTGTTTGAAGACCTGGGGAGTGTGAACCTCATGCATGAAAAATATATTTATATGTGGAATGCGACTTATTGTTGATGTTGCTATTGGTGACTTTAATTGATATGTGGTGATGTTGATATTTACGATGATATTGATTTGAGATGATGTTATTAACTGTGATCATGTCAACATGAATTGATGTTATTATTGATGGTTATGTCAATATGGAATGAGGTTGTTGTGGTTATTGGTGATGTCATTGAAATGGAATGATGTTTATGTTGAGAAAGACATTGAAATGGAATGTTGATGATTTTGGAAATGCATTGATAGGTGCATGTTGTGTATGTTCGTAGGGGGGTGCATTGGTCTTGTTGGATGTCCCTTTTGTGGGAAAATAGAGTGGTTAAAGAATCTAAGCATTTCCGAGGGGATGCTTAGGAGCTTTAATTCATCTATGGTCATTGTACTTGATGGTGCCCACATTTATACGTCGTATGTTGTGTATGTCCATGAAGGGGTGCATTGACCTTGTCGGACGTCCCCTGTGTAGGAAACTAAAGTGGTTAAAGAATCTAAGCATTTCTAAGGGGATGTTTAGGAGCTTTAATTCATCCATGGTCATTGTACTTGATGGTGTCCATGTTTTATACCTCATATGACATAGGAAATAGTATAAACTGTGGCAGTATGTACTTTGTACTAGGGGGTGTGTCACCTGGTAGGGAACTCCTTGTGACCCCAAGTTGATCACCTAGGGGGGAGTTACGGTGTACGACTGGGTGGCCTCGACAAATACTGCATGGTTTCCTAAGTGAGGTGTCGTGTAGACACGCTTAGGGCTATTTCCTTGGTATTGGATACAGTACGTACCACATTGCATCTGAGAGTTGAGGTCAGGTGCATGCATCATTCTGAGCAGTCTTAATTGGATCCATGGATGGATGATGAATAATTGTTGAATGTGGGTGTTGAATAATGAATGTTGTGTAAGCTCATGATGTTTGCTTATGTTTTCTTGCTAATTGTGATTATTTGGATTTAACATTGGTTCTTTTTATAATGAACTCACCCTTGCAATTTTGTATCGTGTGGTTGATACCTGCGATGATCGAGAACCTTGTTCATGGGAGCAAAATGACAACAGTAGGGTGCAGGGATAAGATTCTGTTGAGGAGCCGACGTGATGACGTTGGGATTATTTTGGGGAGAGAGTTGTGTTTTGTTAATCAACTCCTCCATAGTGGTTCATGATTTTTTTTGTTGGATTAAGGATGTAAATCACATATTTAACTATATCTACGAACTGATTTAATCTTCATTATGTGTATGATGTGTACTAAACTACTATATTAATATTCATGTATTCGGTTAAACATTGGTGCGTGTTTGGGAACATATATATTTGTGAAATTCATATTTACTATGATTTTCATAAGCAAAATAATGGAGTTTTCATAAAAGAAAGAAAAAGAATTTAATTTTCCAATTATTAGAGTGGTGATATCGTAGAGACAAGGCGGGTCGTTACAAGCCAAATAATGAGGAAAATTGGGTGGCTTTTTCCCGAAGGTGATCTCATAGGGAGACATTCTGGTGGCTGTGTGAGAGGAGGTATTGTAGGACCATGCAGCCCATATCAAGAAGCGGCACCATGTCGTTGGCTTTTGGTGAACGAAGGCTCTGAGGTACTATTCGATCACACGGTTCATGACCTACATTTGACCGTCCGTCTGCGGGTGGTACGCAGTGCTCATCTTGAGTGTCGTCCCACTAAGCTTGAACAACTCCTGCCAGAAATGGCTAATGAAAAGAGGATCCCTATCGGAGACAAGGATTCGCGGTGGGCCATGTATCTTGCCGGAAATTTCCATGAATAGGCGAGCAACTTCGAAGGCGGTATGCTGAGCTGGAAGCGATCCGAGGTGCACTCCTTTAGAGAAACGGTCAAAGATTACCAGCACCGCCGAGTTCCCTCGGCATGGGGGTAGACCCACTATGAAATCCAGGGAGAGATCCTCCCAAGGTCTCGTCGGGATTGGCAATGGACACAATAAACCGACGCGTTTCTGATGATCGTTCTTGGTTTGCTGGCATACCAAACATGTGGAGATGTAAAGTTGTACGTCCTTCTTCATCGACGGCCAGACGAAGTTCTCCCCAATGCGCGCCATGGTCTTCACGATACCCATGTGGCCTCCTATGAGTGTGTTGTGAAATTTTGCTAAAATGGTGGAAATGAATTGTGATCCTTTGGGTAGCCATATGCATCCATTTTGCAAGATAAAGTCTTGACTGATGGAACAATCTGGGTGTTTTTGGGGGTTGGCTTGGATACGACGGTGATAATCAACGAATGTCGGGTTGACACTCAGCTCCTTCTTAAGTTCCTGCAAAGAAAGGAAATTGGGAATCGTTAGAAGAAAAAGTTGGTCGGGGTGGTGTTCCAATCGCCGGGACAGAGCATCAGCCGCCGCATTGGTCTTGCCGGCGCGATATTGGATGGAGTAGTCGTAACCCAAGAGGTGCGCCAAATACCAGTGTTGCTCCGGCGTCTGAATCTGGCAGGCTGAGCACCAGTGCGTGACATAAAGCATGCTTCAGCTGGTGGAAGGCTTGGTCCGCTGCATCATTCCAACAGAATGCCTCATTTGCCAGAAGGAGTGTCAAGGGGGCTGCAATTGTGGAGTATCCTTTGATGAATCTTTGGTAAAAACCGGATAGACCCAGAAAAGCCCACAAGGCCCTGGCCGATTGAGGGGTTGGCCATTGTTGGACTGCTTCTATCTTTGCCGACACTGGTTCTACGCCCCACGGAGAGCCGATGTGTCCCAAGTATTCCACCTCCGAGGTTGCAAAGGTGCACTTGGAAAACTTGAGAAAGAATTGATTGGCATGAAGAACCTCGAAGGTTGTCTGCAAATGTGCCATGTGCTCCGGGAAGGACCTACTGTAAATTAAGATATCATCGAAGAAGATGATAATGAATTTACACGTGTATGGGCCAAAGGTGGAGTTCATTGTTGCTTGAAAGGTGGATGGTGTGTTGCATAGCCCGAAGGGCATTATGAGGAACTAGTAATGGCCATGGTGCATGCGGAAGGCCATTTTAATGACATCGGATTTCGCCATTAAAATCTGATAGTAGCCCTGCATGAGGTCCAATTTGGAGAACCAATTTGCACCGCCCAACTCGTCTAAGAGCTCATCGATCGTTGGGATTGGGAAACAATCCTTAACGGTCAAGGCATTTAAGGCACTATAGTCAACACAAAAGCGCCAGGAACCATCCCTCTTTTTAACCAGTAGCACCGGTGACGAGAAGGGGCTCGTACTCGGGCGAATGATGCCTGACTGAAGCATGGTGATAACCTGTGCTTCAATTTCTTGCTTCTGGCAGTAAGGGTACCTGTAGGGTCTGACATTGACCGAGGAAGACGTGGGAAGAAGGTGGATATGATGGTTGGTTGGTTGGGATGGGGGTAGTGTGGGTGATATTAGGAATAAGAAAGCGAATTGATGGAAGATGGATTGAATTTCTGGGAGGATGGTTTGGGATGAGGGTGGCGGAGGGCAGACTCGAATATGGAAAAACTCACTAATACCGTCAGTCTGAACCATACGGCGAAGTTGCGTTGGAGAGACGGCCTCAAGGTCCTAAGTGGTATCCCCTCGAAGCTTAATGATTTTCCCATGGTGAACAAACTTCATGGTAAGGGTGGTGTAATCTGTCAAGATGGGGCCGAGGGATTTTAACCAGTGGACACCGAGGACCACGTCGACGCCACAGATGGGCAGGACAAGGAGGTTTGTGGTGAAGGCATGGCCTTGTACTTGGATCGTGGCACCGACACACAGTTGATGGGAGTCAATCACATTTCCGTTTCCGGCAAGAACCCGAAGTGGTGGTGTGGGTTGCGCGGCGAGGTCCAGGTGGCGAACGAGGCAGGCCTGGATGAAATTGTGTGTGCTGTCACCGTCAACCAGAATGACAACGGGTTGATTGGCGATACGGCCCAACAAGCGTAGGGTTTTCGGGGCGGATTGACCCGACAACGCATAAAAACTGATTTGGGCCTTAGGCGGTTCGGGTTGGGGTTGGTCTTCTAGGTCTGGGTCAGGGCATGGTATTAAAGGGTCTAGGGGTTCGTTAGGGTTGTCTTCGTCAGCGACAAGGAGAAAGAACCGAGGGGCGCAACGATGCCCTTTCATGAACTTCTCGTCGCAGTTGAAGCATAGGCCCCGTTCCCGACGGCTAGCCAGCTCGGCGGGGGTGAAGCGCTTGAAAGGCAGGGGTGGCTGTTTAGGCAAGATGGGTAACAATGGTAGAGTTGGTGGAGAGGGTGAGGGCGGAGGAGAAATAGTGGGGTTTGACGGCGGGGGTGGTGGAGGAGGGTTGTGAGGCTGGGGAAGACGACCGCGAAATGGGCGGCGTGTCTCGGTGAATTTTTCTTCCTAAAGACATGCCAGACCCACAGTGTGAACCAAGGTGAGCGGCTGAAGCGCCTGCACCTCACAGCGGATGTCGGGGTCCAACCCGGAGATGAAGCAACTGAGGAGAACGGATGGCGGCAGTCCAACAATGCGATTGGCCAAAGCTTCAAACTGTGTCAGGTATTCCATCATGGACCCTTTTTGTGTTAGCTTGAAGAGGATCCCAGTGGGGTCCTCGTACGGTGAGTGTGCAAAACGAGCCTCGATGGCCTCCAAGAAACTTGCCCAAGTGGTGAGTTGGTGGTTCCGAGTCATCCATTGGAACCAAGCCAACACCGGCCCCTCCATATAGAAGGAGGCGATGGTGAGGCGCTCCGATTCCGAGGTGGAGTGTTATGCGAAACATTGGGTTATTTTGAAAATCCACCCTGATGGGTCGGAGCCATCAAAGCGAGGCACGTCAAGTTTCATTTTTGGTGGGTTGATGGATATGGTATTTGATGCAGGTGTGGGTGAGGAAGATGAAGGTGAGGGAGTGGAGTTTGCTGTGTGTTCAAGGTTGGCTACCCGAAGGAGTAAATCTTCGAGCTTCTTAGTGACTTGGAGCTGGCTAGAGGCTAGTTTAGAGATAGCATCCTCAATACGTTCGAGACTAGACCGGTTGGAATCAGCCATGGGAGGATCGAAAAGAAAGCACCAAATTTGTTAAGAGCGAAGAGAGAATTTCTAGCTTTCGAGGCTTAGGCACCTCCAGAAACAAAATGAGGAAAGGAAATCTGTATTATTGATTGAATCCTTAAATACATTGCTCTTTTGTTTATATAGAGTTTTCTACTACAAGCTCCAACGATTCATTTTTCTAGCATGTAGCCTTGGAAGAAAAGACAAAATGCAAATGGAATATAATCCTAACAGAATTGTGCCACCTCAGCCAACAAGATGAAATAAAGGTGGATTGCTACGCTGCTGGGCACCTTTTTCTGCCAGCTCATTACACGAAATCCCACAAGTAATGTGGTTTGGTAATGGTCCTTTTTGGCCTTTGTGCTTCCTCTGTGCTTGCCCCTGTGTTTGACCCTGCTTCTGCTAATTCTGCTTCTTGGATTGCTTTTGAATTTGGTTCCTTTTTTGCGTTTGGTTGTTCTTTGATTATGCTTGTTTCTTTTGCATTTTGTTGCTCTGTGTATTCAGTTGTATCAGAAATTCATTGTTCTTTTAATAAAATTAACCAATAATTTCTTATACTAGAGTTCTTTAGCTTAAGCTCTCTTGATCTGTATAGTCATATATTTATCTAGCCATAGAGAGACTATAAATATTTTTAAGGGGAAGCTTAATTACTTATGTATTAGGTACCTGTCTAAATAAAAGTTGTTTAGGATAGGAAATATCAGAAGAGTAATCTTGGATGTCTACTTTTTGAAGTTTGAGAATAACCACATCGTGTTACTCTGAGGGTCAAGTAGCATTTGTTATCAAGGATTTGAAGCCTAGAGAGACTTTTTGAAAGAACATTTAGATAGATAGCCTTCAAAGACCTAGAAAATATTATGGTTAAGCCTAAAGAGGCTCGTTCAAAGAATATTTTGGGAGTCTGGAGAGGCTTAAAAAATATTGAGATATAGGAGCTTGAGGAGGCTTCAGAAAGAAAAAAGTACTCAGTTGGTGCTTGTATTAATGGAAAACATATAATTGTATAGACTAGATGTTGTTTAACTCGGGTCAACGAAGATAATTCCTCAATCTATGTGTTTTATCTTTCTTAATTACTGCTTTTGATCTTTGTGTAGTTTTTGAATCTTTTCCTTGAGAAACTTAGTTTAAAATGATTATATCATTTATGTAAAATATTTTTAAGCTTGCATGAACTCTTTTTACATGACAATATGCATACACATAATCCTTGTTTTGAATTGTCAAAACAGATTCTACGTGCCTTGAATATGATATTCTATGAGTAGCTTTCGAAGCAATATATGAGAGTATTTCTGTATGATTATTATTAACTAAGTATTTTATACATAGCACTGTCAAAGGATATTGTTTGCTCTCAATAAAACTCCTTGAAGTTGGTTATTTTGATATATTTTACAACTTCATAAGCTGGCTGTTCTGTTACAGAAAAAGAACCACTTCAAATATGAAATATGATGACATTCAATGTCCTAAGAAAGAGAAAAAAAAAACTTATTAGAAATGAGGTAGAACAATATTCAAATGTTTATGAAGGCATAATTTTCTTAAATCTTGCAGGGCACCCTAAATAAATTTATTTCCTTAATATTTTTTCCTTAAGAAAATTAATTTCTCTATGTTTAAAAAATAATTTAAGCACCATAATTATATTCATTTTTTTAATTTATTTCAAAAATAATAAAAAATAAAAATACCATTTTTTTATATCCATTGTTGTCCAGCTTATATCTTCTATGCAAAATTGTTCATTATACTTTAAATAGGCTATGAGATTCAAAAATTGATCGCAAGACAACAAGAGCAAGACACGTAGAATAGACAGAGACGGAGAATATTTTTTGTTGTTTTTGGAGCTAGTGAGAGATATTATAGGAATTGAATTTGTTTAATAAATAAGAGAGATATTATTTTTTTGGAGAGAAAAATATTATAAGAAATAAAGAAACTGATGAATATTATTATGGAATATAAACATTATTGTCATTTTCGTTAGAAATAGATAAATTATTTTAGGGAACACTATTATAAAATTACTATGATATTTATTATTAATTACTTGATATATAAAATTTTCCAAATATTGTTTTGATTGCTATGATTTAAAATAAAATCGTATCATTCCAGTTTGTTGACAGAGATGCGGCGTTTTATAATTTCCTTTGCCACAAGGCTTATGCTAAATACACCTTCCATTTATATTTTCACACCCCCATCCACTTGTTGAAATATAATAAGAGATAGGAGGTGTACAAGTAAATATGGAGTGTGTTTAGCAAAATATTTCTCCTAAAATAAAAGTCTTAGACTTCTATTAAAATAATAATTCTCTTAATTTTCTTTACCTTTTCAAAGTTGAGAAAATGATAGTGATCGCGACATGTTTGTCTTTTTAATTTCTTTTCCACGAAAATGTAATAAATTAATGTGGATATCATTATAATCATACACGGTTTGGTTCATTAAATGGGAAACCGTATAATATATATAGGGGAGAAAATTATATAAATTCAATACTATTTATTATTTACTAGTTCCTTTCAAAAAAAAAATGTTTATTATTTAGTGCATACAAATGTATAAGCCTTTGGGTCTATACTTCAAACATTCGTTTACACACCTGGTCAAACAAAAACTGTGGAAGAACAATGCAGCAAGTAATTTAAATTTTGAAAAATCATAAACAATGCATGGTAACAAAACCCACAGGATATCGTATTATATTCCTGAAAAAAAATTGTATTCTAAACCAAAAGAATATTTCTCAAATCTTGTTATGTGTTTCGGCCACCTGTAATGATGAGTTAAGATCAAACTGGATCCATTTTCTGTTGACCTTTTGTTATAATTTTCGGATTGCATGTGGATTAAATATATTGAAGGGTATTGTAATAGAATTGTATATCGTCATAGGTTTAATTAATTATAGGTAGTGACACAGCTCATGTTTAGATTCTTATAGTTCAAATCGTGCTATTTTAAATAAACACTAATAATATAAGTAGTGATTAATTAAAGTATACAAATTAAGTCAAGTATATTTTTAAATATTTTTAGTTTTCCTCGTTTAAAATTAGATTTTAGGATCTTGTAGAATAAAGATTCTCATTAAATACCAACTTTGTTTATAGCTTTGAATCTTTACTTTTTATTAAAAAAAATCATACTAAAAATCTAAAAAAATTACACTTAAGTTTTGTCCTTAAATAGAAAGCATTAATATTAAAATTGATTTTAAATATTATAAAATTATTTATTTGAAATATTAATTATATTTTTATGCAATAAATATTTCTTAAGAAAAAATATTATTTTTAAATATACAAAATTAATTCTTAGAATCGGTCATAACAAAATCGTGAGAAAATTATATGCTTGATATAGAATGAAAACAATTGAGTCGTCAAAATATGAATCACTCATTCACATTGAAAAATGATGAATGGGAACTACTATGCTAGTCTACATTTAGATAGAGAAAAAGATAGAAGTGTAGATATAATAGGGAATATAAAAAGAGCAATAAAAGAAAAAATGAATAAAAACAAGACAGGATAAAAATACAGTTAAACACGCAACAATCACTATTCAAATGGGTCTAATTCAATTCAGTTTGTTGAACAAAGGGTGAGTTTTGTAAATTTTTTGGTGATAAGGTGTTCATATTTTATAGATAAAAAAAATTAAATTAAATAATCTTTTACATAATATACATACTATCCTATTTTATGATTGAGGTAAACAAAATATATGATTATGTTGAGGTGAATCAAATATATGATTATGTGTGGGCGTGTGTATATTTGTTTGACAATATTAGTATTTTATCATAATTACGTAATATTGTGAAAATATTTATAATATATTATGGATTTAAATATATTTCTAGTTTCTTAAATTTAAAACAATTTTTGTTTTGATTCCTCAATTAAAAATTTATTCATTTTAGTCCTTCAAATTCAAGTGCCTCCAAATTTAAGCACTAAAAACTTATTATTTACCTAAACATGCTTAGACAACAATTTTTTACAAAAAAAACTTAAAACAAATTAGTTTTTAGAATCGATTAAATTAATTAATTATGGCTCTCAAATTATATTTTATTTTTCATATTTATTTATCTCTCATGATTATTACAATTACTAACATTTTGTTTATACCAAAAATAAAACATTGCATCACTAAAAAGAAAACGCGGTAAAGTTAGTCTTAGTTACGCACTCTATCCCTTTTATAGTTTTAGCACGAGAGAATCCCACGCACAAAAAAAGGTCCAAAAAGTAAAATTAATATTTAGAAAAAAAAATATTTAACTTGATTTATTTGAAAAATTTACAAACACATAGATTTGTAATTTTTTAGTTTAATTCTTAGTTAAACGATTATATATTTTTAATAAAATAGAATTATATACAAATATAAATGCTTCCAACAATTCCTATAAACAAAGTTATATTGACCGGTTTCTATCCAAAAGTTAACGTGCAATTGTGTAAGAATGTACGGTCAACAGATAGTAGGTGGTTACAGCCGCGTGGTCATAACTCAACATTATTCGCAGCTAAACACAAGTTATTCCACACGTAATAATTCAACAACTCTTTCACAACTACTCCACACATAAAAACATAAAAACATAAATACAGATATATTAAGTAATATATTTTATATTACTAAATTGATATATAATAAATTTTTTAAATAATTTCATATTAATAGTATTTTTGCATAAAATAAACAAATAAAAATATTAAAATAATTAAAATTTAAAATCAAATCAAACTGTTTTGGGAACTTCAATCTAGTTCAAACTGAAAAAATTTATACTTGAGTCGAGTTAGTAAACTCATTATTATTTGAACTAACATGTAATTAAAAAATAAAACTACTAATTTAATATTATTTGTAGCTAAAAAAAAAGTGTTACAAAATGAATAATACATGTGATTATATGATAAAAGGTATATATAAAATATTTTTACCCTCTTAAAATTAAGGATAATAAACATCAATATTAAAAGGTGGGTTGTTTAATTTAAATTCATTTTATTATACATTAAAGAAATTGAAAATGGTTGTTGCCTCTAAAAAAATATTTTTCCTATGAGTTATTATAGTTATAATTTTTATTTTTTTTATATTTTATACTAACATTTTGAACATGTCTATCTAGTACAATGCACGTCTCAACTCTCAAGACCTACTACTTTATCAAAGTTTTCTTTCATCGTATCGTCATCTATTTAATATTTTTCATTTCCTTTTCATATCACCGATGAATTATAATTGACAATGAATGACATGATGTATACTTTTAAATACAAACTTTCAGATTCACGATCTCTCTCCATTTTCTTTATTTTTTTTTTGTTTGACTCATTATCAATGATTGATGACAGATTTAAAGTTTCTCTTACCAAATGATCATGTAACACAATTGTAATTTTAGTACTCTACTTATATATATATATATAAAAGTACTCTACTCTACTTTATATATAACTTATTAAATGATGATAAATTTTTTAAAAGTAAAAACTATAAAATAGGGTTATTTAATCATAAATATATGGTTAAATTTTTAAGAAAAATGTAAATAATTTTTAAGTTATTTTTAAAATCATTAATTAAATTTTGATTTTGAATCATTCAAATCAATTCAAATCAAATCTAATGATTAATATTTATAATTCTCATTTCTAATGATAAAAGAATTCTTATTTAATATGTTATAATTAATTAATATGATAAAAGATTGATTATATATCTATCAATTTTGTCATTAATTAGTATCGATATTATAAGTAAATAAATTATTTTTAAATCACTAATAAAATAATAATCTACCATAAACTAATTAAATTTCAAAAAAAAATTCAAAACTAAATGTTTCAAACACTTATAATTAATTAGAAAAATAACGTTTCTATCCATCAAAATTGTTTATATTCAACTTGTTTACATTTTATATTTCATATGTATTAAGTCAAAAGATATTTATGTCTTAAAAATAAATTAAGACTCCTAATTATTTTGATTAAAGATGTAAATAAATACAAATGATAAAAGTTGTGTCTAATATGTCATTAGATTATGTTCTGTCTCTGTGCGTATGAACTTTTCAAATGATACACTTATAAGACGATCTAATATAGCATTTGTATTGTCCAAGGTCCACAAAATACATGGGACATCCTATGTGGTACTCCGACGCACGTGCCAATCCTCCATGTTAGTCCTGGCTCAGAAGCACAGGCGTTCAGCCCTTAGCGGGCGGGTTCCCCAACCAATAGGTTATCTCTAACCTCTTAATATTTGAATATATTGTTACCTCTTTATCTCTTGACAGATATTCAATTATCTATGAGGTTACACATTATTTATAAGGTACAATTATCTACTAGCTTTTATCTTTAAGTTACATATTATCTCTAACATTATCTATAATCTACCAGTTATTATCTACAAGCCGATAATTATTTGCAAATGCTATAACAACCTCTACAAAAAAGGACTCGCAGCTCCATTCCACTCCTATAAATACCAAGTTCCATTGAACCCTCAACACATCCCGAACACACAAGCATACGAGCAAACACGCATGTACATACACTCGTATACTTTCTCTCTCTTATTCTCTTAACTTATATACTTACTTGAGCACTGAAGTCATTTATTCTGCAAGTCCCCCCTCTTGTCCTCTTAACAAAGGCCACTCTCAAAACCGACATGCGAAGTTCAGGAACCCACTTTGGCCACATCCACCTTGACGTGTCTCACCACTGGATTTTGGTAACTATATTTGGCACCCACCGTGGGGCCACGGTAAAACATACCTCATGATCTCTTGTCATCTCTCTCTTGTTCACCCGTGGTTAACACTCGGTGGCCTCAGATGCAAGACCCTTTTCGAAGGCTCCAACCCTCCACTAGCAGCTATGAGAGACACAAATACTCTTCAGCAACTCCAAAACCGCATAGCAAAGATGGAGCAACGCCACGTGGAAGAGTTGAGAAAGCTAAAGGTTGACCATGATCAACTAGAGGCTCATGTTAAACGTTCCAAGGGCGACGAGCACTCCGCTCACACATTGCCTGAGCGCACCCAAGGGGAAACACACCCTCGACGCACAGTCAACACTCTAGATGACTTAAGTCTCTCCCACTTAGGCAAATCTATACAACAATGATGACACGCTCTTATGTCATGTCTTCCCAATGCCCCTCAAGGGGGCGACATTGACCTGGTATGGTGGACTCCCACCAAGATCCATAAACAGCTTCAACACCCTTGTCGAACGCTTCAGTGCACAATACGCAACCAGCAAATCTCACTGCATGACCTCGATCTCCTTGGCCAGTCTGTGACAAGCAGACAATGAGTCTCTCAAAAAATTCATGGATAGATTTAGGCGCGTCTCTGCCAAATTTGAAATCTTAACCCTTATGTAGCATTGCTTTCCATGCTCCTTGCCCTATGGCCCGACATGTTTGCGGACAGTCTGTGCAAAAAAAAAAAAAACCCAACAGCATGGATGAGTTATGCAAACGAGCCAAGGGCTACATCGATATGGAAGAAATGTTCAGATTCAGGAACGAAGTCAGACAAGCTGGAAAAAAGTGTGACAAGCGGGAAGAAGGCACCAAAACTGACTCACACAATTTGGATAAGAGGCACAAGCCAAACAAGCGCCAGCCTCTCCCAAAAGGGCTCAGGTACGAGTGTTACATACCCCTGACGGCCAATCACACTATAATTCTGAAGGAAGCTTTCAACTTTGAGGTACATATCGGGCTACCCCCGACACAACCTCCCACGCCGAGGTCACACACAACCAAATAATACAGGTATCATCATGGTATTAGTCATAGCACAAAAGATTTTTGGGACCTAAAAGATAAGATAAAAGAGCTTATAAAGGATGGGTACTTAGCCTAGTTTGTTAAAAGGCCGAACAACCACCAAACAGGAGCAAGACCCAGAGAACAGCAAGAGGAGCAACAAAGGAATCACGATGCAAACAGAAGAAGAGATAGAATGGAAGATCAAGGTAGACAGAGACACCAACAACAGCGACGCGAGCGACAACCTCTACAAGAACAGGAACCCACCCAACAAATCAGAGGTGTAATCAACACCATTGCATGTAGATTTTCCAATGAAGGACAATCTAACCAGTCCCAAAAACGTCATCTTCATGCCATTTAAGACATCGACATCAATTTTGTCGTCGCACCATCACAATGAAGTCTCCCTCTTATCACTTTCATGGATAAGGACTTCAAGGGTATCAACCCCATAAATCGAGACGATCCCATGGTTGTCTCCATCATCATTGCAAACTTCATGGTGTCCAAGGTTCTCATCGACCAGGGCAATTCCACTAACATCCTATATTGGAAAACTTTCCAGAGGCTCGAGGTCTCCCATGACACTGTCCATCCTTATGTCGGTCCACTTCTTGGCTTTGCAGGCGAGAGAGTAGAGACCAGAGACTACGTGGACCTAATGACCACTTTCGATCAAGGCCAGCTCTCCAGAAGTTTCATAATAAGATACTTACTTGTTGATGCAAATAGATCATATTTTGCTTTGATTGGCAGGAAGACACTTAACGAGCTTGGAGCCATAGTCTCCATGCCGCATTTGAAAATGAAATTCCCCACCCTGATCAAGGAGATTGTAATTGTCAAGGCAAATCAAAAGCAAACACGATAGTGCTATGTAGAGAGCATAAAGGTAGCACCATATCCTTATACTAGGGAGCCTGCCAAGCCTCACCCCGTAGCTGCTGAAGGTACTTAAGTCATGAGCGTGGACGAAGGGTCTCCAATCCAAGCCCTGATCATCTACCAACCAAGCTTGGATGATGAATTCAATATAGATTTGCATGATGACACTTCTAACAGAGTGTTAACTTATTGGCAAGTGCACCAAATTGTCTCAAGTAGTAAAGTACTCAGAAGTCCGAGTGTCAAATCCATAGGGACTTTGTTTGTACTTAGATTGATTCAAATCCAATTTACAAGCAAGAGATAAGGAATTTAAAATAGAAGATAAAAGAGGTAGGAGATAAGATAAAGATTTAAAATAAAAGATAAGAGATTAGAAGATAAAATAAATAAGAGATTTTAATGTAAAAGATAAGAATGATGATAAAAAGATAAATTCAGAATTTAAAATATGTTGGGCCTAGCATGCCTAACTACCCTTGATGCAATATTAATGTATTTCTCTATTTAATACTATTCCAATTTCCACCCACATCTATTAAGATACTCAACCCTGATCCCTCACGATGAAGAGCCTAATTTATCTATTCTCTCTCCCAAATCCCTTTGAAGAGATAAAACAGTAAATTGCATGAAGTTTGGAGATGTATGCAAAGGTAAAACAAAGTCATTTTATCCCTAGCAATGAATTGTTTAGATGCCCTTTCCCAGTTCTTTAGAAGCTACCATTTCCCAATGTATAACCCCTAAAACTAATGCATGGATGATCAGGCATACAATAACAATAAATCACAGGAAAGAAACAATAAAAATTGGCATTGCATTAAATAGATAGTAAGGAAAGATTACATTACAGGGGCATTTGGCTGTTAGGCTCCCAACAATGGGGTTTTAGCCTCATTGTCATGAGAGGCTTTACACTTTAGGGGTTGATGTGGATAGAAGAAGAGAGATGGACAGAGGAAGAGAAGGGGATAATGGACATAGATAGAGGGTTTCCCCTATTTGAGATACTCAGGCTTAGGATGTATTCATTAGAGAGTTTTGAGTCTCAGTGTTTCGTTTTATAGGTGTGTAGGGATTGGTGTCTTTCTCCTTTGCTTTCTACTCCTTTTATAGGCCTAAGGTAGCTTAATTTCCTCGTGACCTCACGCTTAGCGCGGGCTTTCGCGCTAAGCGTGTCTTTGGGCTTCTTCGCGCTAAGCGTGAGCTAGCCGCTAAGCAAGGAGATGCATTGGGCCTATCTTGTGCACTAAGCAAGCTGTCCCAATCTTCAACTTTTCTTCAAGGCTTTTTCTTCCAGTTTTTGCATCAATTTTCCTCCAAAGCACTTGAAATCTTCTTCTTTTGACTTATGTTGATAAAAAACTGAAAAGATATTAATTTCTTTATTATTTCACTAAAAAGAACAATAAAGTAAAGAAATTACAATCATTCTTAGCCAAAATTGACTATCAAATTAACTCAAATTTTGCAGTTATCATAGAGGCCCAAAGCCCATCGAAGAGGTTGTCAAGTTGCAGCTCGGACCCAAACCCGGACAATGTACGCAGCTCAATAGGGACCTCACCAGCCATGAGCACCGACGCTTTGCCTATGTCCTATATAGAAACACAAACTTGTTCGCTTGGCATCCATTTGACATGCCAAGAATTCAACCTAGCATTATCTGCCACAAGCTTGCCATCTGTCCCCAGGTCAAATCGATATCGCAGAAGAAAAGGAAGATAGAAGAGGAACAACGTAAAACTATTAGAAAAGAAGTGGACAAACTCCCCAATGCTAACTTCATCAGAGAAGTCAAGTATTCCACCTGGCTCAGCAATGTTGTCATGATAAAAAAAGCCAACAAAAAATGACGAATGTGCACCGACTATACTGATCTGAACATGGAGTTCCCCAAAGATGCCTACTCTCTGCCCAACATCAACAGGCTAGTTGATGGAGTGTCTAACTTCCAAGTGCTAAGCTTCCTGGATGCTTACTCCGGATATAACCAGATCATAATGCACACCTCAGACGAGGAGAAAATGACATTTATCACTGAAGATGCCAACTTTTGCTACAAGGTCATGCCCTTCAGCCTAAAAAATGCAGGCGCTACATACTAGAGATTGATGGACCGAATCTTTAAACAATAGATCGGATGCAACTTCGAGGTCTATCTTAATGACATGGTATTCAAGTCTCAGAGCATAACCCAACATGTGGTAGACCTAGAAGACGTCTTCAGAGAGCTCCACAAATTAGACATGCGCCTCAACCCAAAAAATGTACTTTCGGGGTCGACAGAGGCAAGTTCTTGGGCTTTATAATCACACACCGGGGAATAAAAGCCAACCCCGGAAAATGAAATGCTATTTTGGAGATGCACAGTCCGACTAATGTCGAGGAAGTCCAAAAATTGAATAGAAGACTAGCATCTCTATCCAGGTTTCTCCCTAAGCTCGCTGAAAAAGTGAAGCCATTCTACAAATTACTCAAGAAAATCGAGCATTTCCTCTAGGAAGAAACCTACAAATAAGCCTTCTTAACCTTTAAGAAGACCATCTCTACACTGCCGATCTTGAGTTAGTCCAGGTTAGGAGTACCCTTACTCATATATCTTTTAGTAGCTGATGAAGCCGTTAGCTTACCCCTTGTACAAGAGGAAGGGAAGCACCAACTCCCTATCTATTTCACTAGTCGTATACTTCATGACGATGAGAAGTGCTACCAAATGATAGAAAAGGTGGCGCTAGCACTCATTACCTTGGCTCGACGCCTAAAGCCATACTTTCAGAATCACCAGGTAATAGTCAAGATGAACTAACCCATCAAACAGGTTTTGTGAAAGCTAGAACTTGCAAGGAGAATGGTGGCATGGTCCGTCAAAATTTCAAAATTTGACCTTCATTACAAACCTCATGGCCCCATGAAGACATAATTCATCGTTGACTTTCTGGTAGAATTCGCTGGAAACGAAAAAACCACCCCAGACTGGTGGAACCTCTATATGCAGATGTGTCCAACGTAAAGGGAAGTGGGGCATAAATCATCCTCGAAGGTCCTAACAATGTCACTTTAGAGCAAGCCCTCAAGCTTAACTTCAAAGCCTCAAACAACTAGGCAGAGTATGAGGCGCTCATTGTAGGTCTGAAACTAGCAGCAAAAGTCAGGGCCAAGAAGCAACGATGGTACACAAACTCACAGCTTGTCTAGGGATAGGTTACCAACAAATACAAGACCAAGGAGACAATGCTACTCAAGTACTACCACATTGCCAAAACTCTCATTGAAAATTTTGAATGTTTCAAAATATACTACATACCCAGGGAGTGTGATGGAAGCTTGCTTGTGGGGCTTCTATGGAGGCTGGATCTTTGAGCTTCAATGAGGTCCTTTAATGGTGATTTTCCACCATGGAGATGCAGCAGAAGACAAAGGAGAAGAGGTGAGAGGAGGCACCATCCACTAGGGAATAAGCCATGGAAGAATGAGCTTCACCACCAAGATGAGCCTTAGATAAGAAGCTTGGAAGGATGCTTCAATGGAGGAAAAGAAAGAGGGAGAGAAAGAGAGAGGGGGGAGCACGAAATTGAAGGAATAAAAGAGGGAGAGAAGTGGAACTTTGAAGTATGTCTCACAAGACTCTCATTCATCAAAGTTACAACAAGTGTTGCACATGCTTCTATTTATAGACTAGGTAGCTTCCTTGAGAAGCTTTCTTGAGAAAACTTCCTTGAGAAGCTTCTTTGAGAAAACTTCCTTAAGAAGCTAGAGCTTAGCTACACACACCCCTCTCATAACTAAGCTCACCTCCTTGAGAAGCTTCCTTAAGAAGATTCCTAAAGAAGCTAGAGCTTAGCTACACATACCTCTCTAATAGCTAAGCTCACCTCCTGGAGATGAGAAGCTAGAACTTAGCTACACACCCCCTATAATAGCTAAGCTCACCCCCATGACAAAAAACATGAAAATACAAAAAAAAAGTCCTTACTACAAAGACTACTCAAAATGTCCCGAAATACAAGGCTAAAACCCTATACTACTAGAATGGCCAAAATACAAGGCCCAAACGAAGGAAAAACTTATTCTAATATTTACAAAGATAAGCGGGCTCATACTTAGCCCATGAGCTCGAAATCTACCCTAAGGCTCATGAGAATCCTAGGGCCTTCCCTTGGATCTCTAGCCCAATCTACTTGGAGTCTTCTACCCAATGCCCTTGCGGGATAGGATTGCATCAGAGTGCAACACCAGAGCAGACCTGCTCTCCAAGCTGACCAGCACTAAAAAGACCGAGCACCTCAAGATTATCATCCAGAAGACACTCCAAACTCCCACCATAGACACTGAAGAAGTTATGGTCGGAGAAGAGGAGGAACTAGACTAGATTACCCTTTATAGGAATTTCCTAATCTTGGGGGTGTTGTCGTTAGATGAGAATGAAGTTTGAAGCCTAAAACAGAAGGCTAACTACTATGTCATCCTCGATGGCGTGCTATTCAAAAGAGGGTTGACAACACCCCTACTCAAATGCCTAAATAACCAATAGGAAGATTATTTCATAAGAGAACTCCATGAAGGAATTTGTGGTCTCCATACAGGAGGACGTTCCTATGCTACAAAGGTGGTGTGTGCTGGCACTGTTCACACTCAGGGTTGACGTCAGTGATTTCAAAACCGAATTCGTTAAACATTAACAGCTTTTTTTTTCAAATAACTAAAAATAAAATAAAAAAAAAGTTAATTTTAACATCTGTTATTTGAAAATCGATGTTGTAAGTGCTTAACGACATCAGTTTTCAAATAACCGATGTTAATATAAACTTTTTTTTTTAATTATTTATATATTTTTTTAAAAAAATCATATATTGTGTTATTAATTATATTTTAATTAAAAAATATAATAATTAATAAACAATAATAAATTCAAAAGGTAAGCATTTAAAAATTAAACTAAATTTTTAAAATGAATTTCGTAATTTTAGTTTTATTATTTCATGATTATCATTTAAATATAACACAGATTTATATAAATTATTTGATATTAGATAATTTGAAAAAAAAATTGTTTTTAATAATAGAGTTTAACTTTTATAGAATTTTTATAGAATGTTGGTAAAAATAATTATATCGAAAAAAAATTAAAATTTATTATTAATATATTTTTATTTAATTATTATAAAAATAAGAAAATAGTTTTTTTCTTCTTAAAAAGGTAAATGGAGAATATTGTTTAAAAATTCTATGAAATCCTACTATATTTATATTATCGTATTATCTTTAAATTTAAAGTAAATTAAAATATTTGTATATATTAATTTGATTTATTAAAAATATATGTTACAGTGGTTTAATTTAAATAATTATAGTTATCTCATATATTTGTAGGATTTAAAAAAATGATATTTTTATTATTTTTAAACAAATTTTTCAGAACTAAAATAAAAATATTTTCATGAGACACGAAAATTATGTTTTAAGTCTTTAAATATAGAGTTAATTATAATCCACATATAATTTATTTTTATTATATTTGTCATTTTTATTATTATTTTTAACCTCATTTGTTAATTTTGTGAATTTTTTGTTAATAAATTTAATAAAAAAATTATTTAGGAAAGAAGAAACAAAGAAAAAGAATTATATTTAAATAGTGATGAATTTTTTTTGTCAAAAGTTATTTTAATACTCAATTAAATATAGTTTTTTAGATTTACTTAATAAAACTTGAAATTTTAATTCACGAACTAAGTTTGAGAACAGGAAGAGCATATTAGGTCTGGTAACCACGACACACTCAAATTTAGTATGATTATCATTTATGAAATGATTATCACCGAGTTCTTATTATAAAAAAGTCATCCTTATTAATATTTAATATTGTATTAAAACTTAAATTTAAAATCACTAGTTAAATTAAAACAATCTTATCAATTGATTTATATACTTAGTAGCAAACAAAAATTGTTGCAATTTTTTTATAATATCAGTTAATTGAAAAATATTTTGATATAATTTTTAATATAATTATTACAGAAATTTACGATACTATAACTTACTGTAAAAAAAGTCATAGAATGTATGCATACATTATTTATTTGATTAAAACGTATTTTTCGTTCATCTATTTTTTAAAATTCATGATTTTAGTTTTTTTATTTAATTAATATATTTTATCTTTTATTTTTAAAAATTCATAATTTTAACTCTTTTATTCTTTAATTGAGATATTTCATTTTTTATTTTAATAAAAAAATTTAATTTTAATTTTAATTTTTTAGAAGTAAAAGACGAACTATCTTAATTAAATGAAATGATCTAAAATTACAAATTTTTAAAAAATAAAATATCTTAATTAAAAAATAAAAATTAAATTATGGATTTATAAAAATAAGAAGAGTGCATCTTTATAAAAATTAAATTATGCCAAATGCATTTTTTAAGTTTCATGTATCTTTATTTGCAAAATATACTCAATCTCTTTTTGGCTTTTTAAAACGACTATAATGGAACAATTTTTTTTTTTAAAATAAAAGCAGTTTTAATATCCAATTATCAATAAAACAACATTGGAATAACAATATAAACAAGATACATTTTGTCCAGGGCCCACTTTCTTACATTCATTTAGATGGAATTATTAATTGTAGCCTGCTGGTTGGTTAAAATAACATTATATTTCCTATCAAAATTAAAAGTGCATTAGATTTATATTCGTTTACCAAATGAGAAGTGTACTGGATAACCCCTTTCGACGAGCATTTGTCTTTAACGTCATATAAACCCTAAACCCCCTTTCGACGAGCGAAGTGTTGATCCATTCTTGCAATTGCTCGCACCAATTTCTGTGTTTTCTCAAGGTAAGCCCTAAACCTAAACCTATCATAGTTCATTTTATTGCTTTTTAATTTTCTCGCTTTTCAAAAGAAAATGTGTTATTCTTTTTTGTTGGTCACTTGATGAATTGCTGCTAGTGTTTTTGATCTTAATCAATGCTGAAATGCTAATAATGTGTTATTCTTTTTTGTTGATCTTATTCTTTTTTTATATTTATTTGTGTTTCTGTTTCTATGTAATGTGACGAATTGACATGTTTTGAGAGGCCAAGTAAATTACATTGCAGTGATCCTGAAATGCTGATAATACATAAAATTGATGAAATCAAATTTATTCATTTAAAAAATAAAAAATATATTTGTATATTGTGCATAACTCGCCATGTAATCTAATTATTTAAAAACTAAAATGCTTCATCATCCATATTCATGGGTTTGTCTAGTGGGTGAATGGTGTTGAAGTACCACATTATCATCACTCATCACCTCGTATGCCTGACAATGAAAGGGAGGATTTCTCTCATTTTTAGTCACTTCCAGCAAAAACTAGAACTACGAGGTTAATATGGATTAATTAATTTTTCAAAGCAGAACATTTTATTTTTAAAAAAAAATCTTTGTAGAGAAAATAAAATCTTTATAAGAGTAATTTATGAGGCTTTGATTTGTAGAATTGTTGCAAGTTTTATCTAGCAGTTTATTTTTTGTAAGCCTTTCGGTGTAATCTTGCGTCACACATCTCTTGTGGGCTGGTTGCAATAAACTTAAAGTTTATTTTTGGCTTTTTAAAAAAATAAGAATAACTTATGATCATAGCAACCCATCGAATTAACTTTGGGAAAGGGATAGATACTAGCTAAGCTTATTAAGACTATGTTTAGATTAATTTTTATCGTTTGAGCTGAACAATGCACATCTATATCACTTGAAAGAAATGAGAGTCCAAGTTCAAAAGTGATTAAAAGGGACACTGTGTAGCTGCATATTTTTCTTTCCCCTGTTTTGGAAAATACTAGCTGCTCATTGCTATCCATAATCCATGGGCTACATGCATGCATCATAGTCTGCTACAAATTGCCCATTAATTTTGACTCCCATATGACATGAATCACATGAAGTTATGGGTTAAATGATTTGTTACTTCTGAGTAGAGTACAACGTCCCATCTTCTCTAATTAACTAAATATGATACATATATATTATCAACTTTAGCAATTTCCTTTCATCTATTCAATTATTAAACACATTGAAGTAACGTAAGACTCTAAGATGTATATTCCATATACACAATCAGAAAATAAGTCATCCTTTATCTTTCTTACAAAATAATGAAATATACATATAAAAGAAAAAATATAACCGAATAGTTGGCCTAACAAGACTTTGCCTAAATAAGTTTGACTTATTTAAAAAATTTAAAGTCTAAACATGACTTGTTACATGTAATATTTTAAACTAAACATGTGCTAAAGCCATGCTTTAGAATCATATTTACTCACAATCCATTGTTAAATGTGATACTTTATATTTATTGTTCCAGAATAAAAAATAGTTGACTGAAACTATTTCTATGTAATGTGACGAATTGACATGTTTTGAGAGGCCAAGTAAATTACATTATAGTGATCCTGGAATGCTGATTCCTTGAGTTTGACAAAGAAGCTTATAAAATACATTACAGTGATCCTGAAATTATGTTGCTCTATTTGTGGATTTTTCCATAAATGATTTTTCCATAAATTATGTCAGCCATGTTAGTAAGAGTTTAGGTGCAAACAACACTGTATCCTTTCCGCCATATTATCCTTTATTCTTCTTCAGTGTTGACTATTGTTTGGGGCTTAAATTGTGGAGAGCTTCTCGTGCTAAAACATTTTAATGATTTTTTTCCTTCTAAATTGGCCACCCAAGATAATGAGCTATCTTTTTTGCATTATTACGTGAATATTACGTGAATAATGATAGAATAATGAGTAAAAAATAGGAATTCTTCTGAGTGTAACATTTATATTGATATAAGTAAAAAAATAAATAAAATTTATTTTGATTAGCACCTGTTTATTAGTTTTGCTTCTGAGTGTAGCATTCATATTGATATATGTTTTTCGGAATGATGATTGATGTAGGTGTTCATTTAGTTATTTCTTTGATTCTTGCTTTCATTTTGGACCGTGCTGCTCATCATCACAGGTACAAATGTTTGTTACCAATGAATATTTTTATTACGTGTTCACTACCATTAATGATAATTGATATATGCTATATAAATTGTTTTCATGATGAGTGAACCTTAGATTCCCGTTTGAGACTGGATGCAATGATTCTTGCGGACAGTTTGCATTAATCATTGTATTCAATATTGAATTGTCTATTTGGACAGTTTGGGGAGACTGATATTTTTATGGTAGATTCATGTGTTAAGGTTAAAATTATTTTGTTTAATTTGATGAAATTTCGGTAATGCATTTCTAGTTGTTCTCTGAGTGCATACTTGATTATAGGAAAATTAATTTCACCAATTTCATGTCGTGTACTTGGAGACCAATGCGAAATGCTACCAAAATTTTGTCAAATTTAACAAAATAGAATTAACCCTGATGTATGAAGCTACCATAAAAGACGGTCTTCCCAAATGGGATAAGGTCACACCTATAATAAAAAAGTGAGATTTTCATGCATCGAATAACTTTGAGAGTATGACCGAGTTATTACTTAGATGGATCAAAGTTGGATGAATGAAAGTCGCATCAGCCCAGAATATGAGGAAGACGTCGAGCAATTCTTACAATTTGCTTCAGAAAGAGGTCAATCAGATGAAGATGGAAAACATTATTGTCCTTGCATCAATTGTTTGAACGGAAGACGACAAATACTGGATGACATATGAGAGCATCTGTTGTGTGATGGAATTAAGAGGAATTATACGACGTGGATATGTCATGGTGAAATGACAGACATGCAGAGTGGGCAGCAATCCAAACCGTTTGATGTAGAAATGGGAGATCACTTGGAGGATATGATTCGTGACCTTGGACAAGAGTCTTTTCAGCAAGCACATGCCCCTATGTATGATACATTACAAATTGATTCAAAGAAACCTTTGTATCCAGGGTGCAAGAATTCGTTGACGCTGTTGTTGGTGGTTTAAGTTTGGTTAATATCAAAGCCAGATATGGGTAGAGTGACAAAAGCTTTAGTTCACTGCTTCAAGTAGTGCACGACATGTTTCCATAGGAAAACACATTGCCTAAAAGTTACTATCAAGCAAAGAAAATATCGTGTCCCATGGGTATGGAGTATCAGAAGATTCATGCTTGCCCAAATGACTGCATATTATACAGACATCAATTTCAAGAAATGTCAAAATGCCCTAGGTATGGGGTATCACGGTACAAACTCAAGGATGATGAGGAGTGTAGTAGTGATGAAAACTCAAACAAGGGCCCCCCAGCGAAGGTGTTGTGGTATCTTCTGATCATTCCAAGGTTTAAGCGTCTGCATTAATAGGTCAGTGTTATTTTTCAATACATTTGCATTAGCATTAGTCAAGTAAATCAAAATTTTAAATGTACAATAAGAATCTATGTTTGTATTCAATAGTGCTTTGAAAGGACTTGACGATACAAGTAAATCCAAGCCTCCTGCTAGGTGGATTGTTGTTAAAGTAAGTTATTTAAACAATATATTTTTACTTATATTTTAGTATTATGTAGACTAATTTGTACTGAACGTTGCATATCTAAATTTCATAATGTATTTAGTGTAATAGACAAAAAGGAAGCACTGAGTGTGGGTATTACGTCATGCACTGGATGTCAACTATAATCTTAGGAAATTTCCAGAATAATTGGGAAATGGTAATTTTTAATTCACCAAATTTCATATTATTATGATTGCTAATATATTATTAACTCATGTTTTATCATATCATGCAGTATTTCACTGATCCTAGATCATTGGAACCAGAAAGATTGAAGGCGCTTCGCAACCAGGGGGCAAAGTACTATTTGAAAGTTAAAAATGAAACTTAGGATGTTTAGACAATTTTGTAATTGTAGTTTATATTTACTTACTTAATTTACAATTGATGTCTCAACATTAAATATCCTTTAAATTCATAGTAATTAGTAAATTTCTCATTGAATTTTCTGGTAAAAACTGTTTCAAAACGGAATGAAAATTATATGTTGTGTGGTCTGATTTTAAAATTTGCAGGTTATTTTTGGGATTTATTGAAAAAACAGACATCATGTTAAAAAAAAGTTCTAAAACAACATCGATTTTTTTAAAAATTGATGTGAAATGTCACTTACAATATCAATTTTTTAAAAACCGATGTTAAATGTCACTTACCTCAACATTTTTTAACATCGATTTTTTAAAAAATTGATGTTGTAAGTGACATTTAACATCTTTAAAAACTGATGTTGTAAGTGACATTTGATGTGAAATGTTACTTACAACATCAGTTTTTTAAAAAATCAATGTGAAATGTTACTTATAACATCATTTTTTTTTAAAAACCGATGTCAAATGTCACATTTAACATCGGTTATTTAAAAAATCGATGTTAAATGTGACTTACAACATTGGTTTTTTTAAAAACCGATGTTGATATATAGATTTATAACTTTTTTTTCATAATTCTTATCATATAACATCGCCTATTTAAATAACCGATGTTGTATTTATTAGTTAACATCGGTTTTGAAAAATCGATGTTAACGATACTACTTTTCACATCGGTACTTTCAATATCAATTAATAACCGATGTTGAAAGTCTTAAATAACCGATGTTGAAACCTTATTTTATAGTAGTGATTCCATGAACCCTCTTGATAATCTCCATAGTCTAAGCTCCCTTTGGTCCTTCGCCATGTACTGGGACCACTTCCAAAGGCCCTAGGAGCAATCAAATACTTACTAGTCACCATTAACTACTTCACCAAATGGATAAAAGCAAGACCACTGCGGGAAATTACGACCAGTGAGGTGAAGGAATTCACCTAGAAACACCTCATATGCAGGTATGACCTCCCATATGCCATTTTCACTGACAATGACCCCCAATTCAAAGTTCGGACTTACAAAGACTTCTCGACAGGACTAGGCGTTAAGCACCTAGTCACCTCTGTCGAACATCCTCAAACCAACTATTAGATAGAGGTAACTAATAGAGTCATCCTTAGGGCCATGCATACTAGACTTGACAAGTCTAAGGGTCTATGGAAAAGGGAGCTCCCTAGTATACTCTGGGCTTACCACTATTCACCCAGACAAATAACCAATAAGGCTCCTTACCGACTCACATATGGCACGCACAAATGCCATGATCCTCGTTGAAGTCGGGGAACCATCAACAATGAGACTGTTTTTCCAACAACAACAAAATGAAGAAAATATGAGGGTAGAACTCGAAACAATAGACAAAGTCTAAGACATGGCTAGGATCAGAGAAGAAGGCACCAAACTCTGAGCAGCGAGGAAATACAATACAAAGGTTCAACAACTAGCCTTTCAACCTGGTGATGACCTCATATGGCAAGTCTGAGGTAAAGCCAGAAAGGATCCCCGAGCGAGAAAGATTGGTCCCAATTGGGAAGGCCCATTTAGGGTCACAACAAGCCTAAACAACAAAGCATACAAACTACAAGAATTAGATGGCAAAGCAATTCCAAGAACATGGAACACCACCCACCTAAAGTTTTCCCTCAGTTGACCTAATGCAAGCCCAAATGTTTTACTCTTTTTCCTACTCAAGTCTTTTGTCCTAAAAATAGAAAAATCAGGGTTTTGGATTGAGTGGTTTTAACGAGGCACATCTGGGATAGTGAAGGGAATTTGTACTCAATCAAATACATTGAATAAAAATCCTACACCCCTTCCTTTTCATAATTTTCTTATCAAGACAGGAACATCCATAATCGTAGCTCTAAGACTCTTACAACCCAAGGAGCACACTTGGTGAGCCCTCCTTCTAGCACTAAGTCTCTAGACCCACAACGAGTGACATGTATGCAAGAGCGTGCCACTAAGTCTCCAGTGTGTGTCACCCACAACGAGTGACATGTATGCAAGAGCACACCACTAAATCTCTAGTACATGCCACCCATAGTGAGTTACATGTATGCAAGAGCACACCACTAAGTCTCTAGTATGTGCCACCCACAGTGAGTGACATGTATACACGAGCACGACACCATGTCTCCAGTACGTGCCACTTATGATAAGTGACACGTTTGCAAGAGCACAACATTACGCCTCCAGTATGTGCCACCTCATGAGTGCCACATATGCAAGAGCACAACAACAAGCCTCTAGTATGTGTCACTTTATAAGTGTCATGTATGCAAGAGCACCATGTCTCCAGTATGTACCACTCTGCGAGTAACATGTACGAAAGAGCACAAAACTATAATGCCAGTACACGCCACTCCTCGAAAGGCATGTATGTAAGAGCACGACACACATGCTGCACATACAAGGCTCATAAAACCCAAGGTCCGTCCTTGGTAAGCCCCGATGTAGCTCTACAGGCTTGTCAAAACCCGAGACAAATACATCCTCGATCCAAGGCTCGTTAAACCTAAGGTTCACCCTTGGTACACACTCTTACAAAACCCAAGGTACGCAAGGATGTCAAGGTACGCAAGGATGTCAAGGTATGCAAGGTCTACCCTTGACAATATTTTCTATTCCTAACTTTTACCTTTGCAGGAATAAAAAAAATCCCAAGGTCTGCCCTTGGTATACACTCTTACAAGTCCCAAGGTTCACCCTTGATACACACTCTTACAAAACCCAAGGTATCCCCTTGTTTTGCGCACTCATAACTACGACGACCACTGTCAAGGGTCTAAGTTTAACAAAACAAACTACCACTAGACTATTTGGCAAGACCTTCAATCGGTTGGAAGTCATACTTACTCATGATAACCCTCAGAGGAGAAGCTTCACAGGTCAAAATGACCTATCACCAGATTGAATGGCAAGACCTTCAATCAGGTGCATTTCATACTTACTCTTTATAACAATCAGCGGAGAAACTCCACAGGTCAAGTGACCTACCCCCAGACTGGTTGGCAAGACCTCTATCTAGGGGCAAGTCAAACATATTGCTCACAAACATTAGGGGACAAGCTCCACAAAGCAGAAGGAAGCCCTACCAAATGGGTGACAAGACCTTTAACTAGGTTGAAATAAAACCTGAGATGATTTCATGTCATCCACTTTTTACCAGACCACCATGGTCCTACCTCTACTTCGACAAGGTCTTGCTTCCTGTGCCATCAAAGATTCCACACTTATCATCATGATGACCTATTCATACTACCACAAGTATGGAGCGTTGCATAGACAAAGGCAAACACACAAGACATACATAAACAGTGCAAAATTCGTCATCGAAGGAAAGCTTATGCATTGAAGAAATTTTTTTATAATTATAAGGCCTACGTGGCCAAATCCCAATAATGAAGAAAAGAAGAAAATAAACAAAAGGCAACCTAAACAATGGCAACATCATCTTTCTCCTCAGTACCCTGCTCTTCCTCGTCGGCCTCCTCTTTAGTAGCAATATCATCTTCGTTAAGTAAAACACTGTCCTTCACGTCCTTGAAAGGGTCAAAGAGACCCAAGTCAAGGCCCTTGGCAAAGAACCCGACCTGCCTGATGGCCTTTTTGCTGCCCTTCTCGTCCTACTCCACGACCTTCTTGAAAATAAGCAGTCCCTCCTCAAGCTCCTTGTTGGCCTCCCTCTCCCTAGCAACCCGCAGCTCGAACTCCTTCAGCATTGACTTTGACTCTTTTAGTAGGGCCTCGAGATCTGCCACCTTCATGGCAAGCTCGTCCCTCTTCGCCACAACATCCTCCACCCTGCCAGCCAAGTTCTTTCTCTCTTCCTGCAAGACATTACAATGTTTGAACAATTCATCATTGTCTAACCTGGAGAGTAGCAACTTGGCCAATACACTACCAACTTTAGAAGACAATTGGTGGTTCGAACTCATAGCCTCAACTAGAGAAATGGTGGCACTAGCTACCTTAGGGCACTCCGCTCTACAAATAGTGCGAGCAGCCACCCCCTATTTGGTAGCTTTAGCCTCCAAGGACACCATTTTGTTCAGCGCCTCTTGGTGTCACTGCCCATTTTCTTCAAGAATTGCAAGACTCTGCTAAAGGAAGACCTTGGCAAAATCTGTAGTATGCTGGAACCTGACTAACTTGATAAGATTCTTACCCAAGGCCGATACAAAGCCAGACAGAGGTTTCTGTTTGGGTTTATACCCCATGCCTCACAAGGAGTCAACATCATTGGAAGTGTAGATGTGATCCAGGGAAATACGGAGGTGAGAGAAGGTGGAAGTCGAAACCAAAGCAGTGAAGGGACAGACCATTGGAGCCAAAGAGGAAGGAGGAGGTGCCATAGAGTAATAACACAGTAAAGTTGCAGTGACGGTGGACAAGGGCACCACAGCAGAACCAACCAAAGCACCTGGCGCAATCACTTCAATAGCAATAGGAGTGGCCTCCTGAACAAGGAAATGAGAAGGAGGTGGAGGAGAAAGAGTAACAACAACAGCAGTATGAGACTCGATGGCTAGAGGAGTTGGAGGAAGATCTTGCACACTTGAAGGGCGACCTGAATCGAGCGTCAACCTTGCAGCTTGCCTCAGGGTATGAAAACTCGAAGAGGCTCTCGACTTCTCATGGCCCGACGGCCCAACACCATCATCCTGCTTCCTCTTAGCTAATACAGAGAAAGGGGCATTGGGAGCAATCTCAGTAGCAACAGGGTCAACCTTAGTAGCAGGTTGACCCCCTTCTCCAACAACAGGAGTAGCAGTAGATGGTGGCACAACACCACTAGCAGGTCCAACCTGCTTCACGAGTGGCCTCCAGGCGAAGTCACCAATAATTCCTGCAAAATGAGCAACAACAACAAGCAAGTGCTAGCTCAAGCCTTAATCTAGTATAGACATAAGAAAGCAAGACAAGACAAAACATTTACCGTCCAAGGCAGTGAGGGGATCGCTTGCTGAGGGAAGAGACATAATGGCCTTTTAAACAAGTGGCCTCAGTTATCTTAAGAAGGGAGGTTGAATTAAGATACAAAAACTATCTCTTAATTAATTTTTTTTAACAATTGAGCCCTTATTATGAATTACTCTAAGAACAATTAAAAAAAACTTCTTTAAAGCAAAATATAAACAATAATAAATAAAATAAGTTTAAGGGAAGAGAGCATGCAAACTCAGTTTTCATACTGGTTCGGCCAAGCCCTGTGCTTACGTCCAGTCCCCAGGCAACCCGCTTGAGATTTCCACTATCGTGTAAAAAGCCTTTTACAAAGTCTGAACCACACAGGGACAACCCTTCCCTTGTGTTCAGATAACCTTAATACTTAAAAGACCCTCAGTCTCTTAAACAACTCTCTTTGAATAAGAATAAGAAGAAGAATAATTCTCTCTTTAAGAAAAGAATATTACAATTGAAGATCGATCAAGATTCCTTATTGAATTTGCAATTGTTTTGGCCAAGGAATAGTTTGAGAGTTATAAGACAATTTTGTTTTGAGAGGATAAGACAATGTTGTTCAGAAAAACTCTAAGGAATTTCGTGTTCCAAGTCACCTATTTATAGGCCTTTGATGGCCATTCAAAAAATTCTTGAACAGTTGTGACTCTTGGTAGTTATTTTCAAAAATTCCTGACAGGTAATCGATTACATAACTGCTGTAATCGATTACACAGTTAGTTTCTGAAGAGTTGTGACTCTTCAAACTTGAAATTTGAATTTTCATGTTTGGTAATCGATTACACATAAGTTGTAATCGATTACAGGCTTAAAAATTTAAATTCAAATTTCTAACGGCTATTATAAAACGTTTAAAACTTTTGGTAATCGATTACAAGCCTTGTGTAATCGATTATGGGCTTTAAATTTTAAATTCAAAATTTGCAAATTTGTTTCATAAATAAATTTGGCCACTGGTAATCGATTACCAGAGAAAAAAATACCATATATTTGAAATCACAAAAAGATTTTGTAAAATAGCCTTTGGCTAAACCTGTGCATCATCAATTAAGGAGTGTTTTCTATGATTCTAGGGACTAAGTTTATCATTTTTCTTGAATTTCTGAGTTCTTATCTTGGATTAAACTTGAGAAGCGCTTATCTTTGGCATCATGAAAACTTCATATAACATATGCTTCTACATGGCCTGCACATCCAGCGAGGCTAGCAGCTGCTCTAAGATGGCCTTGTCCACCCTCTCTACAAGGGTCAACAGGTCTTCATCGAAAGACTTAAACCTGGTGGGATCAACCTGCACGTCACCCGTGTCTAGGACCTTGAAGAAACGATCCTTGAAACAACAAAAGACATTCGAGTCAAACTCGAACAACTTCTTAGACACGTTGTTCAATGAGACCCAACCAATCTTTCCTGTCAGTTTCATCTGGAAGAAATACAAGAAGATCGACACACTGGGTCGGATGTTGAAGAAGGGGCACAAAATTTCAAAAGCTTTCACCATTGCCCAACTATTTGGGTGGAGCTCAGAAGGAGCCACATTCAAGTGCTGAAGCATAGCACATTCGAAGAAGGTCAAGAGGAAAACAAGTCCCAAGACCTTAAACAAGCACCTATAGATAAAGAAGAAGGATGGGCTACTCAACACCACCCTTAAGAAAGGAAAGTCATCACTCTCGCAAGCCTGAATGACTATCTTATAGGAGTCCTCAAGGCTTGCCAACTTCACCTAGTGTTGTAGAGCAGTGATGCTTGCCGTAGAGGTAAGAGAGGACTTATACTTCAGAACATCATCTCTTACCTACTCATAGCCAGCATCGGCAAGTGGGGGGATGATGGCGACCCAACACTATGGCTACATCACACGCGGGGAGACACCCTAACATCTCAACTGCCACTACCTCTCCTCACTCCCCAGAAGTGGAAGAGGGGAGGATCATAGTAATCGAGATAGGCTCCTCGGAAGTAGTAGAAGGTCGTGCCATCCCGTGGAGGCAAGAGGTGCCTCCACCAGTACAGTGTGAAGCCCTCACCCCCTCTGAGGAGTATAATTTGCTGTCGGAGGCACCAGGATGAGTATCCTTCAAGGAGGAATCATTAATAGAAATAACCTCTCGGTCCATCAGGGGTTACTGAGTCGAACCCCAGAATTGCTACCCTTCATGCCAATGGCAGAATCAAAAAGGAACAAAGACATGATCAATCGAAAATGTATCTTGAAGACTAAAGAGACAAACGAAGAAGAAAGGAGAAACCGTAAGAAAGGAAGCAAGGAAGTTTAGAGAAAGAGTAGAGATGGTGATCTCAAATCAAACATCAACTCCATTTAAAGAGAAGACAAACTCTTCGGTAACTAGCGAGAGCTGAAGTGGTGCCCTAAAATTTCACACCACAGCGTAGTCCCACTCACCCATGAATCACGACTCCAATACATGTCCACTGCATGAGTGACACATATGCAAGAGTATTGCACGTGCGCCGCACACACCAGGGACAACAGACATAACGTAATATTTATTTTCAATACAACCTCCAATGGTCAGAAAAGGGCAGGGTTGTCAAATATAGAGATTCCCCTCACCTGATATGTTAGACCTAGCATGGAAAACTGAATGCATGTCCACCCTGGACAACTTGATAGATGTAGCCTAGACAACACTTGCCAAGCACAAGGGCTTGACAAGCTTGACAGACCTACAATTCTCACACCTGTTGAGGTTACCACTCTCGACACCGGACAATGCTTGTCCATACTCAAGGGCTCGACAAACTTGTCACCCCTCTACTTGTCACCACCCTGGACATCAGACAATCTTCAAAAATGAACAACCTTTTTTGCTTGTAAGCCAGCTCAAAGCTTGGGGGGCTTATGTACTGTCCAGGGTCTATAAAATGCATGTGGCACTCAGAAACACATGTTAACCCTCCATGTTAGTCTTGGAATAGGAGCACAGATGTCTAGTCCTTAGTAGCCAGGTTCCCCAACAAACAAGTTATCTCTAACTTCTTAATATTTGAATATATTTTTACCTCTTTATCTCTTGAAAGATATTCAATTATTTACAAGGCCACACATTATCTATAAGGCATAATTTTCTACTAGCTTTTATCTTTAAGTTATGTATTATCTCTAAAATTATCTATAAGCTACCGGTTATTATCTAAAAACCGATAATTATCTAAAAAGGCTATAACAACCTCTATAAACAAGAACCTGCAGCTCCATCCCATTCCTATAAATACCAAGTTCCATCAAGCCCTCAACACATCCCGAACACACCAGCACACGAGCAAACATGCCTAATAATACACTCTTATACTTTCTCTTTCTTATTCTCCTAACTCATATACTTACTTGAGCATCGAAGTCCTTTGTTTTGCAGGTCCCCCCTCTTGTCCTCTTAACAAAGGCCACTCTCAAAGCCGACGTGCGAAAGTCCAGGAGCCCACTTTGGCCATGTCCACCCTGACATGTCTCAACTTCAGATTTGGTAAGTACAACATTTAAGTAATGTATTTAAAACCTTCATTTAATACTTTATGTCTGGGATTCTTTCAAGCAGAGAATATTCTCCTAGGATTTTCCAAAGTCCTATATATGAAGAATAAAAGAATTCCACAGTCTGGATGGTGTTGATCCTCATCAAAAGGCACACTCTGTTGTTGCAGACATGCTATATGAAAGAAATGACTTCCTTGTTGAAGTACAAGACATGTTATCATATCAGCATGGACTTTGTATGAAGAAGGGACATGCATTAAATGCTTCAATAAACTCAAGACCTCAGACGAAGAATAGAGTGAAGGATCCAATCATTGCAAGACAATGAATACTTAGAGATAAAGGCTATATATATAGAAGAAACTTTAAAGAAAACACACGAACAATCTATGGGAATCATTTTTTCATTATTTCTTGTAAAGATTTTGGTAAATTCTTGTAAAGATACTAAACTCTTAAAACACCTTGTATATCTTGAGAGAAAAGACTAAAGGGGTTGAATGATATATCCATTAAGACGATCACTAATTTTAGTCAGTGTGCAAACTTCCAACAAATCTTGTTGATTTGTTTAGAGCCGACAGTGACTTGGTAGAACAAAGAATATTAGTCTTAATTAAGTCAAGCTTGGGTAGAGCACGCAAGTGTAACCAGCATCGGTTTTTAGTGAAAACCGATGTTGTGAGTCCAACTTAACATTGGTTTTTGTAAAAATCGATGTTTTTTAACAACATCATCAGTTTGATCTAAAAAACCAATGTTATTTACTGGATTTTTCTAATATGTTGTTTGTTTTTTAATTACCCCAAATTAACCTGCAAATTTAAAATCAGAACCAATCCAGATAATTTTCAGTCTATTTTTAGACAAATTTTAGCAGAAATTCCATAAAAATTGAATATTTACTATGAATTAAAAATAATATTTAATGTCCATACATGAAATGAATTGTAAAAAATGTAAATTAACTAAACTACAATTCTAAAATTACTTAAACACTAATTGTTTCATTTTTAAATTTCAAATAATATGTTGCCCACTGGATACACAACGTCTTCATTCTCTCTGGTTCCAATGGTTTAGCATCATTGAAATACTGCATGATATAATAAAACATAAGTTAATAATATATAATATCAATTATAACAAATTGAGTTTCGTTTGAATTAAAAAATTATCATTTCCCAATTATGCTTGAAACTTCCTAAGATTATCATTGACATCCAATGCATTACGTAGTATCCACACTCAATGCTTTTTTTTTTGTTTATTACACTAAATACATTATAAAATTTAGATATTCAATGTTAAGTACAAATTAGTCTACACGGTAATAGAATATAATTTTGAAGGCAAGAAGCATTGTTTAAATGACATAATTTAACAACAATCCATCTAGTAGCAGTCTTGGATTTACTTCGTGGACTATCGTCAAATCCTTTCAAAGCACTGTTCAATAGAAACATGCATGCCCATTGTACAATTAAAATATTGATGTTCCTGAGTAACGTTAATGTAAATGTAATGGAATGTGGCTCGAGGAATCCATACATATTGGCATTCCTCGCTCGCATACTTGTCTCAGTCATATGCTTATTGTTGTTAAAATAAAGTAAATTATGTATGAATTTAAAACAATAAGTTAACTAATAAATATAATGTAAAGTGATTTACAAAATCCACAATTGTATAATAGAGATGATGAGACATTGACCACCGTGTGCTATTTTAGACAGATCTTCATGCTTTATATATAAGGGGAGTTGTCATTATACACCCCAAACATGGTAGCATCCCACATAACCTGTAACGGCTTTAGAAAAAGTTGTGGGATAGTCAATGTTATCATATATAGGGGATAATCAACATCATGATCCGACCTATCTATATGTTTTGTCGGTCCCACAACTCCTTGTTTATCTAATACGATTAATAAACATAATTTAATGACAATGAACACTTTAATTGGAAACAATCATTTAATGACAATGAAATACTTGTTCTGAGAAACGTTTGACAAGATGTGTCAGCCAAGCAAGGAAGGTGTTAATTGCCTGCCCCACTAACTGAACCTCTTGAGAGGGTATAGGAATGTGATCATTAGCATCTCAAACTTCTCCAACACCAACCTTCACTTGATCATTGCCCAAAGGGATGTTGTGAACGGTGGTTGACTCATCATAAAGTCTTCCAAGGGCAACCAGGTGGGGAGGATTTTCTTCGACGTCCAATCCACATTTCTCTAACTCACCCTTGTTTGGGTCGTTCCCTGAGGGATCAACACAACTCTTCTTTGTGTTGACACAAGTAGCAGAAGGACCAACCTCAGGCTTAGGAGGCAGTGCGAGTTCCTGTGATTGCGTTTGCGATTGAAACTAGGACTACATCTAGCTGAAGGACAACATTAGTTGTTGAGTCACTTTTTCTGTGATTGACTCCTCCAGCTGGTCCCTGATTTTTTGCATCAGTTGCTCTAGGTCTTCAGGAGCCATGGACGAAGACGTGCGGAAGGTCCTTGGAGCAGGTCCAAAGTATTGTTTGATTGTGACACCGACTCTAGCCGCACGGACACAACCAGGGTGTTCTGGTCGCCCAATGGCAGCAATTAGTACATCCTGACATCCATGGGCAACAAAACTTCCCTGTGAGGTCTGATCCTCCAAGAAATCCTATAATGAAAAGATTTATTAGTTTACTCAATCAAACAATAATTATAAATAACGAAAATTGACAAATGAAAGTGACTTACAATCTTGTCAGCAATTTCCTTTGCTGCCTCAAACGTCATTTGACCAGTTTTCTTGGTGCGGGCCATCTTCCACTTCATGTGTCGTCTGATGGGAAATTTAGGATCAATGATGGTGTCAATGCTTATGGATTAGGTTGCTTCCTCCATTGGTTTCTTTTTCTTCTCCTCCATCAACTTTTTTTTCTAGATATTCACAACCCCTACGAGACAACACGTGAGGGGTAGTGTTTTGTTTTCGAATGTCATGTGCCTTCTTTCACACATCCTTTAAAAGTTACACATTATTCTAACTTATTATGTTTGACAATAATACGTAAATATAAAGCTTAAAACAATGAAAATCACAAACTTACCTCCCATGAAGGGTCTCTACGGCTCTGACAAAATTGGGTCTATTTCTCCTTGCTAATGTCATACTTTTCACATATAGTGTCATCGACACCCTACTTGTCGTCTGCAACTGCCCATTTCGATGTTAAATTAGACTTAAACTGTCTCCACCTCTCGCAGATGGTTTGAAGTATTTGTTTTCTTCATCCTCAAATGTGATGCTTCAGGGATATCAAATTCATCCTAACAAAAGAAATATACATTTTATTTTTAGTCAATTACAATTTAATAATATTAGTACCAATAATTACAACATGCAACATATCATTGAAATACTTGAATATCCTCTCATATCAAATCCTTCTGAGCTACAGGGACTTGTTTCCAATTCTCATATGTGACATCCACCTTATCGTGAGCGACGATCCCCAAATATGTCCTTAACTTCTTTCTGTGAGAACCGTTAGCTTTCCCAGTCACAGGATCTACGTGGACCAGTGGTCTCTCCCCTCCTCCCCCAATTGGTCTAGTTGCCAATGATCTCAGACGTGTCACTTTTCTTGTTCGCTTCAAGGTCGATTTGGAATATGTGGCTGAATCAATAGGAAGAGGAGGAGGACGAGGAGAGCTAGGTGGTGTAGCCATGTGCCTGTGTCCAAAAAGAAACATTAATTAAACAATGTGTAAAAACTATATTATGTTATATAACTTAATGGATTGAAAACAAGTTAGCATAAAATAAATTACATTATACGATGTTAATTAATTTTCCTTCATCATGATCATTACGATTTGCATGCACGTCATCAACTTCTTCTCTGATGATATTAGGCAAGATTTGTGTGGACAAAGGAATGACATAAGTATCTACGAGTGAATCATCATCTTCAACATTAACACCAATTGTTTTACCATGTAGAACCACTGACCACCTTTCATCACAAGGGTCTTGAACATAAAATACCTATTTAGCTTGTTCTGTCATGATGAAAGGGTCACTCTAGTAAGCGAGTTTCTTTAGATCTACCAACATAAATCCTCAATCGTCGAAACGCACTCCAATATTGTTTACCCATTTACACTTGAAAACACATACAGTGAATTTGACATAATTAAGCTCCCGGATTTCTTCAATGACACCAAAGTAAGGGATGGAAGCCAGACGGGGGTTGTCATCATGTACACTCACAAAATGTTGAGATTCATCCCTTAGAGTAACCCCACTGTTTTGCATTGTACTCTTGTCATCTTGTGCTTTCGTATAGAATGAATACTTGTTTATATGGTATCCTTGCCAAGTTATAACATTTCTTTTAGGCCCATCTGCTAGTTTTCTTAATGTTACAGAAGCATTATCGTCACCAAAGATTGTATCTTTAAACCAATCTAGGAAAGTCTTGTTATGCTCTTTCAACACCCTATTTTTCAACATTTTTGGATTACTTTCCTTTACTAAACCTTCGTGACATACTATGTATGGAAAAACTTCATTATTTTTATTCAGTAGATACAAATGAGCATGTTGTAAATCTTCTAAATTTGGAGTGATCACATGCAGTCCTCTTTAACCCTTACCTCCCACTCTTTCGTCATGCCGATACTCGGGAAAGGTCAATAGGTTTTTCCTTTTCAATGTACTCTGAACAAAACTCAATAGTTTCTTCTGCAATGTACCTTTCAACAATAGATATTTCAGGATGGTGTAAATTCTTTGTATACCCTTTTAAAATCTTCGTGTATCGCTCAATCAGGTACATCCATCGCAAATAAATAGGACCATAACATTTAATTTCCCTCACCAGATGAACAATTAAGTGAACCATGATGTTGAAGAACACGGGAGGAAAATACATCTCCAACTGGCACAATATAATGACATCCTTGTTTTCCAACTCATCTAAGTTGGCAAGATCAAGGACTTTGCTACATGTGGCATTGAAGAAAAAACACAACCGAGTTATGGCATACCTGTCTTTGTTAGGCAAAATGTCTCATATGGCCACGACCAACAATTGTTCATCAAGAACTGACAATCATGAGACTTTAAGCCTACTAACTTTTGATCTTTCAACTGCATAAGGCTCTTAATATTTGAAGAGTATTCTTGTGGGACTTTCACACAGCACAGACACTAACAAAAACTTATCTTTTCTTTTCTGGACAAAGTATGACAAGCTGGAGTCAAGTATATTTTTTTACCATTAGACCATGGATGTAACTTGGCTCGTATACCCATCTCAGCTAGATGTTGACAAGTATTCAAACCATCTTTCGTCTTGCCTTGAATGTTAAGGAGCGTCCCAATGATACTATCACAAACATTTTTTTCTACATGCATAACATCAATACAATGTCTAACATCTAGATCGGACCAGTACGAAAGATCAAACAAAATCGACCTTTTCTTCCATATGCATGTCTTAATTATTTGGGGTCTTTTCAAATATAGTATTCAAGTGTTGAACCCATTGAAAAACCTGCTGACCAGTTAATGGTATCGACGCACTTTCATGCTCTTAACTTCCATTAAATGCTTTTCTCAATCACCGACAAAGGTGATAAGCTTTCAGAAAACATCGATGTCGAGTGTATACTATTTTTCTTCCATGTACGTAGCTTATGTCTTCTTCACAGATAAGGCATGCACGATGACCCTTAACACTGTAGCCACTCAAATTCCCATATGCTGGAAAGTCATTCATTGTACAAAAAGCATTGCACACAAATCAAAAGTCTTATTTTGAAACCCATCAAACACTAAAACCCCCTCGTCCTATAACTTTGTCAAGTCTTCAATCAAGGGACTGAGATAAACATCAATGTCATTTCTTAGTTGTCTTAGGCCCGATATCATCATATACAACATCATGTATTTTCGCTTCATCCACAACCAAGGAGGCAAGTTATAAATTACTAGCAAAACTGGCCATAAACTGTGTTGAGTGCTTAAACTGCCATATGGATTCATTCCATCAGTGGCAAGTTTGAGCCTAAGATTTCTTGCCTCTTTGCCAAAATCCAGATACAAATGATCAATCTTCTTCCACTAGGAGGAATCACCAGGATGACAAAGCATTTCGTTGCAGTTTCTTCCATTTGCATGCCATGTAAGGTCTTTTGTGTTGTCTCCATTAGCAAATAGACGCTTAAACCTTGGAATGATCAAAAGATACCACAACACCTTCACTTGGGGCCTTTCTTTGAGATTTCGTCACTACTACATTCACTGGGGGGAATTTGTGCATTTCTTCAAACTCATGTTTGTACAATATGCAGGGCAAGCAAGAATCTTTTGTTACTTCATACCCATCGGGCAAGTATCTTCTTTGTCTGAAAGTAACTTTTTGGCAACGTGTTTTCCTTTGGAAGCATATAGTGCATTACTTGAAGTAGTGAACTGAAGCTTTTGTCACTCCACCCATATCTGACCTTGACATTAACCAGACTTAACACTGTTGAAAACAATGTCAATGAATTGTTGCACCCCGAATACAATGGCTTCCTTGAAACAGTTTGCAATGTATCATACATAGGGGCATGTGCTTGCTGAAAAGACTCTTGTCCAAGATCATGAATCATATCCTCTAGGTAATCTCCCATTTCTACATCAAACGATTTAGATTGGGACCTTCTCTGCATGTTTGTCAATTCACTATGCCATATCAACATTGTATAATTCTTCTTAATCCTATCACACAAATGATGTTCCTGTATGTCATTGAGTATTTGTTGTCTCCCATTCAAACAATTTATACAAGGACAAAAAAAAAATTGTCCTCATCTGATTGACTTGTTTCGAAAGCAAATTGCAAGAACTACTCCACGCCTTCCTCATACGCAGGGCTCATGCGACTTTTGTTCATCCAACTTTGATCCATCTAATTAATAACTCCGTGATACTAACAAAGTTATTTGACCCCTCATGAAGATCTCACTTGTTTCATTAAAGGTGTGTACCTATCCCATTCAAGAATACATATTTTTATGGTAGATTTGTACGTCAAGGTTAAGTCTCTTTTGTTAAATTTGATGAAATTTTAGCAGCATTTCGCATTGATCTCCAAGTACACGACATGAAAGCGGTAAGATTAATTCCCCAACAATCAAGTATGCACTTAGAGAATAACTAGAAATGCATTGTACCGAAATTTCATCAAATTCAACAAAATAATCTTAACCTTATCGCATGAATCTACCATAAAAATATGTCTCTTTCCAAATTGTCCAAACGGACAATTCAAGATTGAATACAATGATTAATGCAAACTATCCACAAGAATCATTGTATTCAATCTCAAACGGGGTTTTGAGGTTCACTCATCATGAACAATAATTATATACAAAGCAATACTCATTAATCACATAAAACAATGTAAGAGGCATAAAGATTGGTTAGAGTGTCAACTTCCTCTTCTACTAATCATCCTAAGTAATCTACAATTTGTTTACTATCATACCATGTCCATGTTACCCACAGAATCTATTTTGTACAGTGGAATGTATTGAAATTCAAATTTTAAGCTACAAGAAACTGAAATCTTGCATAAAAAGTATCTTAGCCACTTTGTTATCACTAACTCAATTACATAATCTTCATAAGGAGAACATTACATAATTACTATTTAATAGTCAAAATTATACACATTCAAACCTGGTTTAAGCTTTCAAAATGGTGGAAAGGGCTTCCCAAAAGCAAGCAGTAAACAAGATGGCTTCAACTTATGCTAGACTAAAATGAGTTTGAACTCTACACAGAGAAATTGGAGAGATCAGCAGTAACATACAAAATTTGTGGGAACCAGTTACTATGTAACTTAACAAAACTCATTTCAACAAATTGCACATTGTAAGTACCAATAATATAGAATTTGTAGTACAAAACACTAACAAAGGCCTTAGCTGCAACAGGGAGTCTCCTCCTTTGGACAAAATTCAACAACTTAACACATAATGAATCAAACTTACCAACAATTGCACTAACAAACTAGTGTCAAGCTGAGTTGGAGTGGGAGCAACCAACTCACGGGACACAGCTTAAATTGCTCCTATCTAAAGAAAAAAAAGCATACATACATACATACATACATATATATATATATAAAGTGGAAAAGAATTTTCAGTTCCCATGTTGTCCCTATAGGTAAGTAACCCTCTTGAGTGGATACCAAGGGTGGTTTGGTGATTTCAATGTCGGTTAATATGGGATAGGATGGATCAAAAACCATGTGATAATAGATCAAGAACATCCAGCATCGGTGTAAAATACTCATATTTGGGTAGGAGAATGTCTTGTTGAGGGTCCATTACAGGGTTCATGAACTAAAGAAAGTTAAAAGACCTTAAAGGATCCAATAATAAATGATTGAGTAGGGGTCCTGAGGATGTGCACGTGCCCATCTTATCCGTGTAGTTAAGAACTAGAGCTAAATATTATAGTGTATGAAGATGAAGAATACCTCTACAATATTATTCTTCATCTTCACCATTTATTCCAATATTAGAAAATCGATGTGAACGAATACACGTTATTTACAATTATGTCACCGTGTTTATGTTAACATCAGTTTTATCGAAAACCAATTACACCTAACGATGTTAAATCTATATTTTCTAGTAATGGATTACTACTAATTTTCTTAAGATCTAATGATTATAATAAGTAACTAATCTATCTTAACTATTAGATTTCAAAAAGAAACAAATGATGAAGATGAAGAATAACTCTAAAAGAATTATTGTTGGAATAAGTGAATTCATCCTCTCTATATATAATGACACAGGTTCATTAATACTGATTATACCTATTTGGTTCAGCATTTGAAAACCACAGGTGGATATTAATTTGATATGAAAAATTAACGTGAACACGGAATAAGTGAGCACTACATCAACACATTATATTTCGTCTGTATGATTAATTTGGTTCCTGAAAAGTATACGTACGGCAATTTCAAGTTAGTCCTTAAATCCTAATAATCTATAAAAAAAATAAAAAATCTGAAAGTAACTTTTGTCTTTCACATTCATAATTTGTTTCAGATATGTCCATATTTATTATCATTAAAATACAATTTAGTCTTTATATGCGCGCAAGAACTTAATTACTTTTTAATAATAACATGATCTATCTATCTAAGATGAAAGACGAATGTGAAATATGGCACTACTTTTCAAAAAAAAAAATTAGTTTATTAACATTTAGCGATTAACTTGAAACATCAATACACTTTAAGGACCAAATTGACTAGCTTTATATTTCTCTCTGTCTCTCCATCTTTTTATTAAATCATATTACTTATTGATTATTGTATGTATACTTCTTATTATCCTATCTATTTCTCTCTCTAATGTTACATGTGTTGGTATAAAGAAAGAAGTAGGAGAAAATGATATTTTTTATAAGGTGTTTAGATCATTGAAAAAAGTGAGGGAGAAGCCAAAGAAAAAGAAAAGTTAAGCTTTCTCTTTACTGATTTGATTAGATAGAAAAATGAAGAAAACGAAAATGAGTTTTCATGTAAAGACATATTTATCTTTAATATATATAGATCTTGTAAAATAAAGAAGAAATTAAGTAACATGATTAAAATTGTAATTTTGGATGAGTCCTACATTTCTTTTGTCTCTCGTTCCTTCATTTTCTTCTCATGAAAAGGGAGATTTTATTTTGAGGTGAAGTCCACACTTTTTTTTGTTCATTTCTATTCTCTCATTAACTAAACAACATAAAATTACTTTTTCTCTTCCACTTCACTTCTCTCTTTTTCAACATAAATTTAACCCTGAACGTCACACCCTAAAATACCTCATATGCTGCACGTCCACTTTCACTTTTAAGTTAAAACTATTAAAAAAAATATTAATAATATATTCTTTAATAGACTTATTCGAACATATTTTTTATTATTGATTAAAATTTATTAAAAATCATATATTTTTATGAGTTTCATCTTTTATTTAATAACTTTCTCCTGACTTATAATTTTTAATAAATTTTAACTAATAAAAAAATGTGTAATAGAATAAATATGTTAAAAGAGTACATTCCTCAAACTATTATATTTTTTCCACCATCCGTTGCGTTCACACCTTGAAAATGCCTTGAATGACAACCATTTAATCATGCATTATATAAATGAACTTTGCACTATGCCTTTTGTTCAAAGAGCAAGCTAAGTAAGCATTCTCATTTTGCTTGACTTTGGCAGCGACCAATTAAATAAGCTGAGTGCCTCAAGAACATGGATGCTGAAACGCTGACATTGCAAAAGGAAGTGGTTTTTAACCAGACTTCAAAGCAAGTCATGGCTTCCTCTGATGATGACGCAAAAGGTAACAACTAAGGAACATCACTTTTATTTAGCATTTTTCTTTGACGCAAAAGATTCATCCACTCCATAAACGGTCTACTTTCTTCAGTTATTGGTTTAACCTATAAACTTGAGTTTTCTAAAAATAATAATGTCGACTAACAAAAATATATGCTTCTTATTAGGCTTATTCAACCATTCATGTTGTTTTTGTTGTGTTTTATGTTTATGGTTGTGTTTTTGTTTAAATCATTTTGTTCCAAACTCCAGTCCGTTGTATGATAAGGTTTAGTGTATCCAAACAAGTTCATTTAATTGTTCACTTTCACTTAAGTGATGAGCCTAACAATATAGTAGAATTTTTTTTTTATTTGTGAAAATCAAAGAGAATGTTAAAAAATTTAGAACAACTTACACATTCTTATTCAACTAGCTGAATTTTACATAATATAATAGAATTGAAGTCTAACCATAAGTGTTAGAAGGTGAGCATATAGGCAACATGTATGAGTCACAACTCGTCACAGGCCCTTTGATCTAGCTCCTTAACCTCAACTAGGGAGCTACCCAGTAAACTAAAAAGGAAAATTATACTTTGAACATTCAATGTTGTACAAAACTTAGTGAGAGAATAAAACCAGAGAAGAAATATACAAATATGATAAGTAATTTGATGTGATTGAAAGAAATAAATAATAAATGATGTGATGTTTTAAAAATAGAAGTGTTCAAATATAATTGCTTAATTAAATAAGTCTAAGTTTTTTAAAAATAGAGGTTAAGGATAGAGGTTGAGAATAGTTTATAGACACTCATCTTTGGATTTAGGGACAAAACAGCCTAACAATCTAGGGCATGGACTTGAGATTGGAAGACATTTCAATAATTTTACAAAAAACATTATCAAAATAAATTCTCTTAAACCTATTTTAATAATTTTCACGTTCAAACTTATTTCAATATGTTTTCTCTCTGAAAATTTTTCATGAAAAAGTGTTTAATACTTCATTAAAGTGTTTACCTAAACGCGTACGGCTATATGTTTTCTCTGTGAAAATTTTTCATGAAAAAGTTGTCTAATTTCGAAAGATACAAATTGTGCAACACTACCGAATGAAACATAATTATGTTTTCATGACTTACCAATAAAGAACTCAACAGCAAAATTAAAACCTAAAACACCTTCCCACACACGGCTAAATTAATGCTATCAAATAGATTTTACGGATTTCAATATAATCTACATTTTTTTTTGTCTTTTTTTTTCTAAATCCAATAATGTTACTTGCTCATTTTTAGAAATTAAGAAAAGGGGCTAATCCAAATTTTCTAATATACTCTACTTTACAGTTCCTTTTGTAGAACCCGTTTGTAAAACGATGGTTATAGAACAAGGGAGTGTTGGAAACGGTCAACATCATGATGAAGTGAAGGAAGAAAATTCTGGTCCAGCTAGGCTTTACTTAAATCCTTCTAATTCTTTGGTGTACATGAAAAATGGACCAGCTATTGGCATAGCCATGTCACCCACGGAGGAAGTGCGTGAAGTGTATTTGAAAAACATGTTCATGATGCCACCAAACCATGGATTCTATTGCCCCAATTGTCACATTGATATCAACAAGGTGTTGTTTTGCACAACGCGGCAACAAGATGAGTTTGAAATTAAATCTCCTGGAATGTTACTCAAGGGTCCACCTATTTTGCCTACATTTACCCAGCCCCCGGTTACTACTGAGCCTACGGTTACTACACCTACACTTATCGAACCTGAGCAAGATAATGAATGCCTAGTACGATGCTCAACATGCTTCAGTTTACTCATTCAAAAAGGTAACACTTGTTAATATATATATATATATATTAAAATACTCACTTACCTAATTTATCAAAATTAAAAAAAGAGATAATTTAATTCATAAAAAAATCATTTTAAATTTATAATTTTATTTAAAATTATCATTGTTATTAATATTTTTCTCGTTTAATGATTTATCAATATATTTTTTTCTTCTTTTAATGAGAGGTATTTCTATTATAAAAATAATTAATACAATGAATATTATATATTTAAGTTATTTTTGATAAAACTAATTAAAAAGTTAATCTGAAAGTTAAAATGTTAGTTGACAATTGAAAGTTTAAAAATTAATTTATTAAATTAGAAATACTTAATAAAATTAGTTATTGAAATATTCGAAAATTTTAAAATAACAAAAAATTAATAAAACAACAATTTATTCAAAAAAAGATAAGAAGGAAAGTACATAAATATATCGAGTATAAAAATAAAAATATAAAAAAAATTAGAAATTCAAAATTAACATTTAAAAAATATTAGTTTAAGTTATGAACGTTAAAAGTTATTAAAAAGATATTAAAAATAATTTATTTATCAAATAATTAAATGGAATTTTCAACTAATTAAAAATTAATTAAAATATATTACTTGAACATAATATCTGAATCTTATAAATAGAAAAGAACATACATTATTTTAAATTTTGATATATAAATAAAATGAAGTGAGTAATTCATATTTTATTTAGTGCTGTACATGTCTCGTGATGCTGGCGATTATGATTGGTGTCTCTATATTCTATATTATACTTTAAAATGTAATTAAGATGATATTATATACTGCGGAAAACAACCTACACATTCAATGTCTCTATCTGACTATTTTAAATAAAAAAAATCATTTAAGCTTAATCATGCATCGATGCACAAAAGATAAAATAAAAGCTAAGGTGAACCTAATAATGAAGAATTTGAGTCCTTAATTGATAAAAAAATATTATAAATGACGTAGACTTACTCTTTTTTTTTTCTTTTCATTTTTTGGAACAGGCAAAGAGTTTTTTACTGGGTTGGTATCACGAGCTCCACAAGGTAATGTCTATCCTGGGCCCTGTTTTTAATAAATTGAGCAATTAGACACAAACCGTTGACTTCTGGAATAAGCTAACCATCAAAATTAATTGACTTCTTGATGGGTTAACTCACGGATTACGCACATGAATTCAATCAATTTCTTACTAATCAATTAAACAAATGATATATTGCCTTAGTCCCGATTAAATTTGAAAAATATATAAATTGTTAAGAATTGGGAGTACACCTTTAAATATGTTTTAGTCTTAAAAAAAATGTCAATTGAACGAGATGGCAAATAAATAGTTTTTTATTCTTGAAGCTAGGACTAGTTGCGCTGGAGAAAACGATGCATGAATAACATTCAAAATGCTTATCATATTATAAAGAGGTGTTTCTTGCCAGAATAATATATCACATATACGACGGGAAGACATCAATTCAGAATTTAAAAAAATAATTTTGACACCCTTACCAAAATTTCCATACAAATGAAATGCACTCCTTGACCTTATTACTTTTCTCCCGTTATTAAATATAATACTATTTTTCACTAATTTACATGTTTAATAATGTTGATTAATTTGATTAATAACGTTAAACCTATTAACAATTTTTATTATTTTTTCAAAACTATTCTTAAAAGGACTCATCATCTTTCTTTTTCACTCAATTAGTCTCTGTTTAATTAATAATTGTATGTTATATAGTCTTATTCTTCAATCCATAGAGAGATAATATATTTATTTTCTTAACTCATAACATTGTAAAATAACTAAAGATATTTTTGTCAAAAAATAATTAATATAAAATAAAGATTTAAAAGAATTTTATAAAAAGGACAAACGAATTTGAGAAAATTAATTATATTCCTGAAAGATGGAGTATTACACACTTTTTTTTTATTCAATAGACAGCCACAAGGTTCAATTTAAAATTTCATATAAATTACTCAGATTTCCCTACTAAAGCGACAGATGCGAGGAATTTGTTCAAGTATGACAAAAAATAATGGATAATATAAGAAAAAAGTATTAAATTAATTAAAAGATAAAAATTTATTTTTAGTTTAAAAACATTAATTTAAATTTAATAAATTATAAGTATTTGATAAAACAAATTATTAAATTAATTGATGAATATAAAATGATATCAAAATGTATTTATATATTTTTGTTAAACTTACATTTTTAAGCATTTTTTTTCCAGTAATTATAATTTTTACAATTAATTTTGAACTTTTATTTTTATTGTAAATTAAATATTTGAAAAAAAACAAAAAGTATTATTTTAATATTAAAAAGATAATCCAAAACTATTTAAAATTTTTATTATTCTAAATATATTTTATTTATATATACAAACACCTCTTTGTATAAGCTACATTGTGTGTGTGTAAAACACTATAAATTAGTAATATTAATTTATTTACAAAAAAATTTGGTCAATTAAAAAATAAATTAGCTAAAATTATTAGTCAAATATAATTTTAATTTCTTTTACAACTCGTCAAAATCGGTATGTTTGCATTATGATTAAGTTATGTTTTGGATCTAACAAATTGACGGTTATATAAGATATGGCAAACGATGTGTTGTTGTTAGTAGTGGACTACTCCATTTGTCATCTGTCATTGATTTGAAACATTTCCTCGATTAAATTCTGAATCTTCCACATATGTGATAAACATATTATAGAAAAAAATATTATACACCAACACATTATTATATAAAAAGTTTTATATAATCATTCCATCAAAAGTTTTATATAATCATTTCATCATAATTATGTAACTTTTTTTCTTTTAAAATAATTATTTTAAAATAATTTAAAAAATATTAATAATTAAATAACAATATAAAATTATTCTACACTATGTTCATGAAGAATAACTCTATATGCTATCTTATAATATATTTACCCTAATTTGCTACCATTAATTATGCTATGTTTTCGTTGAACAGAGTTAGAGTCAGGCCAGGGAGATCAGCACGTAGTTCCTATACCAGATTCATCTCCTATAATGCCACAAGGTCCACCATTTACCATCACCAGGCCAGAAAGTACCAAGGGTTGGGAAATTCTTAAGAGTATTGTCTATGGTGGTCTTGCTGAATTATTAGCAAGCCTTAGTGTTGTGACATCTGCAGCAAGTGTTGATGCTACCACATGTATGTAACTAATTAAGTTCAATTCTCTTTTTTTGTTTTCCTTTTTGCATTCACTTTTGCTTTTTAAATTATTGTTGAACAACACCAATACATCATAGGTTGGATCTCAATATCTCATCCATTTTGCTTGAAATAATTATGTTGTTTTGAAGCAAAAGGTATAATAACAAGCAATGTAAGTAGTCCACTAGAATGTACAGAACAACATATATTGATGGATAACTTAAATTTAACAATCCAATTTTTCTTTACATTATTTTAATGGAAAAGGTAATTTATATATTATTAATAATAGGACAGGCAGTCAGAAATAGTTTAAAAAATTGCACAAGTTAAATTGTATCCTGTGGATCATAAGTAGTGCGCGCAAATTTATTGACTTACATTATTTCTCAAATTGTGTTTGCAGTGAGTATTGTTGCTCTGGGTGTTGCAAATCTGATCGGTGGACTTTCGGTCTTGGGTCACAATGTGAGTTTTTGTTCAATGGATGATTGATGCATTTCGGATCTTGCTTCCCCTAATATTCTTAATTAATTAATTTGTGGCTGAACATTAATCGTTTAGGTATTTATGTTCCACTTAAAACTTTAAATAATATAAAGAATGCAAACCAGCAAAAACGCTTGTCAAAGTACAAATTTTTTAGAAGTTTAACACATAATATTATCAATGCATTTTCAGTACTATAATGTTCAATAAGAACTTTTTAGTTATTAATTTTTTTATTAAATCAGTTTATTAGTCTTTTAATTTATTTTTTAGATTTAATTTAATTATTTAATATTTTTATTTAATTTGATCCTCAAATTTTTTAAATAAATTCAATTTAGTTCTTCAAACTAAATCGTAAGAAATCAAATTTTGGATTGTTAAAAATCGTTATTAAATAGTTTTAAACTATCATAAAATGTACATTTTCCAAAAAATAATTGACATTAAAAATTAGAGGACCAAATAAAAGAAAAACTAAAGAACAAAATTAAATCGATTTTAAAATTAAAAAATTAAATTAAACCTAAAAAAATAGAAGAATAAATCGAAACTAAATAATAAATTAAAAAACTAAAAAACCAATTTAATTTTAATCCTTTAATGTTCTTAATACATTGATTAAAAGTATCCTTTTTTCGTTTACTTTTCATCCTTTTTTCCTCCATATTATAACAGTATAACACATGTTTTTTTATATCATTTATGTGCCAACAATGTTTTAATGAACCCTAATTAGTCATTATCAAGGACTTCCATTCGTTGGGGGGATTATTATAAACAGATATCTTCAATCCAGCTTTCACATTATCCAAGTGGGAGTCGTCCCCTCCTATTCATTCCAATTCTATAGCCCCTCATCGATTTGATGCATTTATGACTATATTGTGGAAATTGACAAACAAATTATTGGACTACTCGGTTCTATAATTGATAGACATTTTCGTTGGTGTGAACATCACATATTTTGGTTTTATAATGACTTATATTGGAAGTGGATCACTACTCACTGCAAGTAGATTACTACTTGCTGCGAGTAGAAAGTGACGTAATTGATAAGTGGTTTTATATGACTTTGTTTCTTAGAGTAGGGAACCCAAAAATAGAAAAACAGTACTTCTTGAGAGTATTGACAAAATGTTGATGACTATGTAGTGACGTAAGAATAAGATATCCTTACATATATGTCCGTGGGTGTTTGGGTCTATGTACTTATGTCAACATCCTTTGATTTTGTATTGGTTGGTAATTTATATTTTTAATCTTTTCATTTTGTGCTGAAGGTTAGCACTTTACATAAATAAAAATTTGAGAAAAAACGTGTTTTATATTAATTGTTATATTTTCAATAAAACATGATTAAGGTCCCAATATTTTAATATGATAAACTTGGTTCTCAAATTTTGAAAACATGTGCATTTAGTTCTTCCTAACTTTAAAAAATATGATGAAATATTAGAGAAAAAAAACCTAAGTTTACATAATTTTTTTAAAGTTTAAAGACCGAATTTATCCATCAATATAAAAATATAAAGACCTTAACCACATTTGATAGAAAGTATAAAATTAGAAACATATATTTTTCATGAAGCTTTTCTTTCGTTAAAAAAAAAAAAAAAACCCTTCAAGGGGCTAGATCATGCCTCATATTATTAAATCTAAGATAAGGAGCATTACTTGGATAACTCATAGGGACGAGGCCTAACATTTTGATTAAGAAATTAAAAAGAAAAAAATATTTACTGTACACATAATATTCTCTATTTTTTTCCCCATTAAAACTAATTCCTCTATATGCGCACAGCTTAGGGACCTGAAAGCTTCGCAACCAAGACAGGGAAGTGAAACACAAGCACAAGAGGACAAATATTATGAACTATTGGGAAAGCGGGAGAATTTCTATCTACATGCCTTTTTTGCTATCTTATCATTCCTCATATTTGGGTTAGTGCCTCCAATAGCATACGGCTTCTCATTCCGTGAGAGTAATGACAAGGATCTCAAGCTTGCAGCTGTTGCGGTAGCTTCTCTAATTTGCATCACATTGCTTGGCATGGCAAAAGCTCATATCCAAAGATCCAATACTTTTATGACATACTTTAAAACGGTGACGTTTTATGTTACCTCTGGAGTATTGGCCTCACTACTTACTTATGAAGCTGGAGCCCTAATGAAGAAACTTGTAGAACAGCTTGGATGGTTTGAAACAAAATCAAACTTTGGCTTGACTCTTCCTGAGATGATGAGTATAAAGAAATCAGGATGGGGTTCGTACTAAAAGTAAAGGTGTTGGCGATGTTTTGGACAATCATCATGTATCCATTGAGTAATTATCTTGTCATGCTTCAACATTGATAGTCAATTTTAAATGCGGAGTTTGTACTACTTTTTAATATTTGGTTAGTTATGTTGGTTGGGGACATTTTTTTCGTTTCATTCTGTAAGTTTGGTGACAATTTAAGTTGTTCCGGTTAAGCATGGAAGTATCTGGGGAATTGGATTCCTGCATTCACGCAATCATACACTCATCAATCTTAGTCTTCAATTTTTTTCTCCTCAACTTCTATACAATTAATAAAATAAAAAAGAAAAATCTTTAGTGACCGGATCTTGATTGAGTAATTGAATGCATGAAGCCTTACTGCAACCAAACCAAGTCCAGTATTTGGATAATTTAATGAAGTATTCTTTTTCGGTAAATAAGGTTTTAATCTAGATATGTCTATAAATAAGTTCTTTCAAAACAGAGTAGAATCATATTTGTAAGTTATTTCTGAATTTGGATGTGTCATGAAGTGGACCTTGGAAAATTTTAGTAATAGTAGGTGATGAACTTGGATGTTGGGTGTTGCTAACTAATGCTCTTAGAGCATTGATTAAGGAACTAAAATAAGAAAATATTTGTAGTAGAGATCATAAGAGAGCGTAAAAGTCATGAATAATGTAATTTTGTACATCCCGACAAAAATCTTTCTCTTTTTTGATTTCTTAACCAATGTCCAATGATACTACTTAGCATTTGCCAAAATATAATAATGTACAATTATGTGACATATCACACAGATTAAAGGAGGATTTAGAATGTGTATCGAACCCTTAATATATGTCTAAAATCTTGATGCAGTATTAAAGACAACCTAAATTTCTTGGTTCCAGTCTCAATCGTTTTTTTTGGACATTTTCTTTTTAATGATCACATGTGTCTTTCAAGGGAGTCAATGATAATCCAACTTATAGGACCACTAATCTAAAATTGAGCTAAGAAATGGGACAGTTTATCTTTATTTGGTGCTAGAAAATCAGTGACAGCATGTCTATTACTTGAGAAAAATTCCACAGTATTGCAACACTACCCAACTTGTTAGAAAATCACAACCACCAGCAACAAGCTTTCGTAATTCATACAATTTGGAAATGATGATCAAACAAAAGAGTGGTTACGTGGCAATATATTATGAATATGATTTAAAATTAAAACATTTAAATTAAATATTATGAAGTACAGAGTCCACTTCATCCAACAATCCGACTATAATAACAAAATCAATAAGAAAATGGCCAATTTATAATTTATAACCTTGGGGTTGCATACCTACTTCCAAGATAGACTGAATCAATTTCAGAAAAATTAATTGCACATAGAGGACAGAGACCTCAACCAAATTAGGCTAGTGGTTTCAACTCTAAAATGCATGCGTTTACATTCTGATAATCAAATTCAAAGTGTTATCACATAAACAAGTACTTGCCTTAAAAGAGTACCCTCAAAATAATTCCAGAGAGAGAGGCGAAAGTATAATTTATTTGTTGCGTTTGGCCGCACGCCTTCCTTGGCCCTTCTTAGGTGGTCCTTTTCCTCGCCGCTTCAACATTTCAAGCTTTGATAGACGTCTAGAAAGTACAATATAACAAATGTTGTTGAATGAGAGGAAGTCAATGTAAGATAAACTTGTAGAAGCTACCACAGATTATTTTCTGACTAACATAAAGAACATCATGAAACCGAACCAAATTGGTTCGGTTTTTAAACCAAATATAAGAACTGGTCTGATAAATCAATTCGAAACTGAACTAGTTTTTAAAAACGGGTTCTGAACATAACTAGTTTCAAACCAGTTTTTAAAACCAAACCAATTCCGACCTGGTTTTCAAACTGTTTTTTTTTAAATGATTTTTCTCTGCATCTTTTATATAATGAATAGTAACTTCCATAATCTGCCAGAGAGCAATGGGAAATATTAGACTAGAATAAGCGTGAATTGATCTCATTGTAGCCTCTGGCAGCCATGGAGTAGTTTGCAAGAACATAATAAATGTAAAAGGTGTTATTATCCTTCAGGTCTCTATGAAATGCTTGGACAAATCCATTCATGTGTTTGAAAGTCATTGAATTGAGAGCTTTTTACTAGCAAACAGTGCCCATGTTACAGCCCTCATCGGGTCATACATCTGGTAAGATTGGAACCGTGCTCAAACTTCAAAGTGCAAATGGAATCAAACTTCAAAGTCTTGGCAGCAACCAAAAAAAGGAACTCACAAGCAACCAAAATCACCAAATTGAATTCGCATAAACAGAAAAATAAAAATAGGACATAAACCAAATTTTTGTGGTATATATAAGAACAGGAATACTATAACTATTGGTAACACATGGACTTCGCTAACATGATATCTCTGTTTCATCACATGGACTTCACTAACATGGTATCTCTGTTTCATCACATGGATTTCACTAACATGGTATCTGTGCTAATGAAGAAACATCAATATCTACATAAATATCCCCAGCGTTTTTTTTGCAGTAAATGAAGAAACATATCTACATCAAAAGTTGAAACCAAATTAAAACACGAATTCATTTTTCAATTGTAATAATGCCATCTAATTTTTTTCAACAGGGTTTAAAAACTTGTTTTGTTCCAAGTTAATGATCCTCTCAGTGACTCTGTCAAATCACCTTCAAGCAGGGCACAAGTGATAACAATACAAAGTAGAAAAAAAAGGTACTTTAAAAACAAAATTAAATATAGTGTAATGTTTCAGGAAAAAAGTACTTTTGCCAAAAGAGAAGACATTGCTGTGACAAGGAAACAAAAAAAAAAAAAATCTATTTTTATGATAGCAAATCAACATACACTCGAGGAATCAGCTTCTACAAATTGCTAAAGTACCTAAGTGTAGGGCACTAAACCATTGTTATGAAAGCTGAAGAAAGATGTTCTTTTTGCAATGCCTGTCAAAGTATCAAAGATATTGACGAATAAATAGTACCAGGCATTACATATACATCAGTAACCAAAGGACAAACCCAAATGTGAAGACCAACCTTTGACAGTATATCAGTAACAACATAAGCAGATGTTAGAAGTAAAAAGCATGGCAAACTTGAAACACAAACCAATTCAACTATCTCTATTAGTTTACCAAACTTAAGTTTCAGAGAACTAACTTTAAACCACAGCCTTTATTAAGGCTAAAGAAAGCTTATTCAATGTGTATCAAAGGTCTGAAACATGAACATAGAAGTTTGTTGGATGACAGATAAGTGAGGTCAAGTCCCTGATAATTGGCCTAAGAACTAAGTCACTCTGATGACACAATCCCCAGAATTCATCAGCAAAGACATGGCAAGAAAGCTCCTGGAAACATTATACTACCAAGCTGCAATTTGCAAATGAAAAGGTAAATGACAATAATAAGCAAAGCCAAGGGTAAAACAACTAAAAATCAAGCTTTAGGTCCACCAATAATTTCTTTTTATAGTTTTTATAAAGAGTAAAAGGTCACATTTAATAGAAAAAATGTCCTAAATGTTGACAAAAAGGCCTAATATATAATTATGTCATTTTAAAGTAAAATATTTCTCTTCAAATTTACTTTACGCCTCATTTGTAGTTCAACCAAGTCCTGATACTAAGGACTAATTGAACACGGTCACAGAGGCATAAACACAAACAGGTAGCGAGCGAATAAGGACGTAAAAAGAAAGCTACAGTACTCTTGTTCTTGACGAGCCATGACAAGAGGGTCGTCTTTCTTGATGTCGTGAGGGTACCACTGAGCGACTTTTTCACCGAAGAGCTTCATGCGAAGAATCTTGTGAGGAGTTTTGTTGCCTGCGGGGTTCAATTGGTGGCCGAAGATCCAAGCTCGCGCTTCCGCCGCTCCTTGATTGATCACTGCACTTAACACATTCTTCAAACTAACTCTAGTCATCATCTTCTTTCGTGAGCAATAAGGGCAAGAAAGGCACTTCACGATGTACAAGAACAAGACAACATTGATCTCTGGTCGGAGAAGGAGCGTTCACGATGTTATTGTGCGCAAGGAATGGGAGAGAGCGTCGTTGAAGAGGTATGAGAAAGACGAATAAAGATGGAGGCCGCGGGATTAATGAAATCCTTTTATGGGATCGCATTTTGACCCCTCAAGAATGCATCTTTTCAATAAGTGCCCGTCTTTTTACCTTTTAGAGTATGTTTGGTTTCCGGTGACACAGGCTAACATGCAAGAGGTTATAGGTCTTGTACCATGCAATAGGAGCGCGATAGGAATGTTGGCCATTAGATAAGTTAATTGATGATGATGATGATGGACATTTGCATCGATACGACACCTTTGCGCATGCAAACAATATTATTTTAAAAGGAAAAAGTTCATGTGGGTTTCTTTTTTATTGATCTTTCTTTAGAAGGTAGAATCACGATCATTCTTATGTCTCACGGGTCAGGTTATTCCCTTTTGAATCAAGCACGGATGTCTCGTCCTTGACATTCGAGCTACTAGGCCATCATGTTATTTCTAATACTTCAATATTTGAATATTTATGATAATGTTACAACTTCTTTATCAAGTGATTGGTATCAAATTATAAGTCACGAATTATCTATAAGTTAGTAATTATTTGCTAGGGTTCTTATACACTATTAGAAAATACATTTTCAACATTGGTTATTTACGGCATTCTACATTGGTTTTAAAACCGATGTTGAAAGCACCGATATTGAATGTATTATTGTTAATATCGGTTTTCAAAGATCGATGTTAACATAAAAATGCTAACATCGGTTTTTTAAATAACCGATGTTATATATAAAGAACTACAGCAAAATAAGTGTATACATGATGAATGTTGACATCGTGAACGTCCATCATCTATACACTTATTTTGTTGTAGTTCTTTATATATAACATCGGCTATTTATAAATAATCAATGTTAACATTTGTATATTAACATCGGTTATGTATAAATAATCGATGTTATTAGAAATAACCAACATCGGTTTTTTGAAAAACTGATGTTAAGGTGTATGTTGACATCGGTTTTTCTAAATAACCGATGTTGTTTACTATATTAACATTAGTTTTTATTAATAATCAATGTTGTTTTCAAGTTTTTTTATATAAACTTTTTGTTTTTACAATAAACCCAAAATTGTACATGTAAAATGCAATTTCAGACCTAATTCACAGCAAATAAATATTTTATTCTGCTTTCAAGCAGTTTTAATCACAATAAACAGTGAATAATTGATTTATTATTAACAACTATCAACAAATGAATTCAATGTTCAAATAACATAGGAAATGGAAAAAATGTTAAACCAAAGTAAGCTAAGCTAAACTTAATGTCCCTAAATCATAGCTCTGAGCTCTAACTCAGAGATAATACTGTGCCCACTGGATCCGAAGTGCCTTTAATCTATCTAGCTCCAATGGTCTAGGATCGTTAAAATACTGCATGATGAAATAAATGATAAGTTAATAATGTAATACAAATTATAAAGAAATTGAATTTGTTTGAAATAAACGTACCACTTCCTAGTTATTCCTGAAACTTCCTAATATGATGGTGGACATCCAGTGCATGACATAATAGTTGCACTCAGTGCTTCCTTTTTGTCTATTACACTAAATACATAATGAAATTTGGATATTAATTAAACAATTAGTGTACACAGATAAAAAGTATATATAAGTGGAAGTTTTATGTAAATGACGTACCTTGACGACAATCCACCTAGCAGCAGCCTTTGATTTAGGCTGTGGAGCATCATCAAGACCTTTTAAAGCACTATTCTAGACAAGTAACAATTAAAAGCTGGTGTTGTTGAGGTATTTCAATGCAAATGTATTGAAAAGAACAATGACCTGTTAATTATCCCCTTAAGGTAGTTGTCTGACCTGTTATGCAATGAACAAAACCAGACAACTAGGTATTCCTTGGACAGGATGACCACCATCTGCCAGTGTCCATTGCAGTGGAGACAAATTTGGGTCAGTATATTAGTAAACATTAATTAAATTCAATTATTTTGTGTGACTTACCCATTCAGGTAGGCTCCAAGGTAGAAATCGCGTTTTGAACTCTGCATCCAACTCTTTATGTAACTTTTAGACTCAAACTGCGATTGCCCAGACCTCTAAATGGACTATGGCTCAAGGAATCCATACAGATCAGAATTCTCCACTCGCATACTTGTTTCAGTCAGATGCCTGTTTATGTTAAGTCAAAGTTAAATATTTATGAATTGAAAGCAATAACTTAGGTAATTAAAATTAATCTAAAATGAATTACATAATCCACAACTGTAACACTGATATGTTGAGACATTGACCACCGTGTGCGATTTCGGAGAGGTCTTCGTGCTTTATGTAGAGCGGGAAGTCTAGATTAAAGACCCCGAACATGGTGGCATCCCATGTAACCTGGTAAGGCCTCAATAAAAGCTACGGGATGGTCAATGTCATCAGATAAAGCGGATCATCGGCCTCCGGATCTAGCGTTTGAGTTGGTTTTGCCAAAGACACAACTACCTGTTCATGAAACAAAGTTAAATGGCCTAATTTGAGGCACGGTGAATGAATTAATTCAAGAAGAAGAAACATATAGTAAGAGTAAAGTACTTGTTGTGATAAAGGTTTGACCAGATGTGTCAGCCAAGCAAGAAAGGTGTGAATTGCCTGCCCTACTAAGGAAACCTCATTAGTGGGTACAGGAACAGGAGCATCTAGATCTTTAACCTCCTCCACACCCACCTTTACTTGGCCAGGCAACAAAGGAGTGTTATGAACAACAGTGGATCCCTCATAAAATCTTCCCAGGGCAACCAGGCGGGCAGGATTTGCTTCGATGTACAAGCCGCACCTGTCTGAGTCACCCGTCTTAGGATCGTTTCTTAAGGGATCAACACAACTCTCCTTTGTGCTTACTCGAGGACCTGAGGGACCAACCAAAGGCTCTGGAGGCAGTGCAAGTCCCTGAGATTGCATCTGCAACTGCAACTGGGACTGCATCTGGCTGAATGATGCCATGAGCTACTGAGTCACTTTTTCCGTGATTGACTCCTCTAGCTGGTCCTTGATTTGCTGGGTCAATTGCTGCAATTCTTCAGGAGACAGCGAGGAAGAGCCGCGGGACGTCCGTGGAGCCGATCCGAAGTATTACTTGATGGTGACACCGGCTCTAGCAGCATAGACACGTCCAGGGTGCTCTGGACGTCCAATAGCAACGGTGAGAACATCCTGACGTTTATGGGGGACGAAGGATCCCTGTGACGCCTACTTCTCAAAGGAATCCTGCACAGAAAAGACACATTTGTACATGGCATTCACAAAATAAAGAAATATAATTCTAATGGTTAGTTGAAAATGAATTATGATCTTGTCAACGATTTTCTTTGCGGCCTCGGTCGTCATCTCCCCTGTTTTCTTTGTGCGGGCCATCTTCCACTTCACGTGGCGTCTGACGGGGGATGGAGGGTCGATGATGCCATCCACGCTTCCTAACTGTGCAGCTTCCTCCAGCTTATTCTTGGTCTTCTCAGCCAGGAGCTTCTACTCCAAATATTCATAACCCCCACGAGACAAAACGTGGGGGGCAATGTTCTGTTTCTAGATGGCCTGTGCCTTTTTCCGCACATCTTGCAAAAGTAAAACAATAATCTTTCAAATTGCTAGAATGAACTATAACAAGTTAATGTTTTTTGAAAAACAACTTAAATGGCAAGGTACATACCTCCCAAGAAGGGTCTCTGCGAGTCTGGAAAAACTGGCTTATGCCGTATTTCTCCCAAACAGTGTCGTCCACACCGCCATTATCGGCTGCAAGGGCCCATTTCCTCGTGAGGTCTGATTTAAACTGCCTCCATCTCTCATTAAGTAACTTCTTTTTCATCCTACTGTCAGAAGCCTATGGGATTTCAAATTCTGCCTGACAATAACAAATAAGGTTTATTTGTTACAATAATGTATTTTTTGGCTATTAACTAAAGTACATCAAATAAGAAAAGAAAAATACCTGAATATCCTCCCAAATCAAGTCCTTCTGAGCAATATGGAACTCCTTCCAGTTCTCATACGTGACGCCCACCTTATCACGCATCATAACCCTCAAATATGTTCTTAATTTCTTCCTGTGGGGACCGTTGTCCTTGCCGGTAGCATGATCAACGTGGACCACTGGTCTCTTAGCACCAGGTGTTCTAGTAGACAACGATCATAGACGTGTGGCTTTGCATGTCCGCTTCATGGCAGACGATGAAGTTGATGCGTCTGAATGAGGAGGAGGAGGAGGAGGCGAGCTAGGTGGCAAAGCCATGATCCTTTATACAAAAAACCAGGGTTAATAAACACTACAAAAAATAATTGTATGACTTATGTAAATCAATCTAGCAAAATCAAATATATAAATAGAAAATTACATTAAACAATGTTAATTAATTCTCCTTCATCATGATCATTACGATTAGCATGAACGTCGTCATCTTCTTCTTCTTCGACAAAGTTAGGAGTGATTTGTGTGGACAAAGGACTAACATAGGTGTCTATGTATGAATCATCATCTTCTACATTAACACCAATTGTTTTGCCCTGTAGAACCATGCACCACCTTTCATCACAAGGGTCTTGCACATAAAATACTTGTCTAGCTTAATTTGCCATGATGAAAAGGTCATTGTGGTAACCAAGTTTCTTTAGGTCTACCAACATAAATCTTATATCATTGGTGCACACACCGGTGTTGCTGTCAACCCATTTACATTTGAAAGCATAAACAGTAAATTTCACATAGTTAAGCTCCCAAATTTCATCAGTGAACCCAAAGTAAGGGATGGAAGCTACACAGGGATTGACATCATGCACACTTATGAAGTGTTGAGATTCTGCCCTTAGGGTGACCCCGTTGTTCTGCATTGTACTTTTGTCGTCTTGTGCTTTTGTGTAAAATGAATACTTGTTTATGTCGTATCCTTGCCAAGTTATAACATTTCTTTTAGGCCCATTTGCTAGCTTTCTTAATGTTTCTGAAGCATTTTCATCTACAAAGATTGTATCTTTAAACCAATCACAAAAAGTCTTGTTATGCTTTTTCAACACCCAATTCTTTGCATTTTTGGATTATTCTGTTTGACTAAAGCTTCATGCTTAAGTATGTATGGCAAAACTTCATTACTGTTGTTCAAGACATACAAGTGAGCTTGTAACAAATTTTCTAGACTTGGAGTGATCACATGCAGTCCTCTTGAACCCTTACCACCCACTCTATCATCATGCCGATACTTAGGGAGACCAATAGGTTTAGCCTTCTCAATGTATTCTGAACAAAATTCAATGGTTTCTTCTACAATGTACCTTTCAACAATAGATGCTTCTAGACTATATAGATTCTTTGTATACGCTTTTAAGATCTTCATGTATCACTCAATCGGGTACATCCACCGCAAATAAACAGGACCACAACATTTGATTTCTCTAACTAGATGCACAATCAAGTGAATCATGATGTCAAAGAAAACAGGGGGAAAATACATCTCTAACTAGCACAGTATAATTAGGGCATCATTTTCCCGCTCATCAAACTTGACAGGATCAACGACTTTGCTACATATGGCATGGAAGAAAAAGCACAGGCGAGTTAAGGCTAACCTGACTTTGTTTGGCAAGATGTCTCGTATAGCCACGGCTAACAATTTTTGCATCAACATGTGACAATCGTGAGACTTTAACCCTACAAGCTTAAGCTCCTTCAACTGCACAAGGCTCTTAATATTTGAAGAGTATCCTTTGGAACCTTCACCCGACGAAGACACTGACCAAAAACTTATCTTCTCCTTTTTGGACAAAGTATGACAAGCTGGGGGCAAGTAAATTTTCTTCCCATCAGACCTTGGATGCAACTGTGATCGTATCCCTATGTCAGCTAAATCTTGACAGGTATTCAAGCCATCCTTCGTCTTTCCTTGAATGTTAAGGAGTGTCCCAATCACACTGTCACATACATTTTTCTCCACATGCATAACATCAATACAATGTCTAATGTCCAGATCAGACCAGTACGAAAGATCAAAGAAAATGGACCTCTTCTTCCATATGTAAGGCTTACTTTTATCCTTCTTTTAGGTCTTTCCAAATACAGTATTCAGGTGTTGAATCCGCTGGTATACCTGCTCACCAGTCAATGGTATCAGCGCAATATCGTGCTCTTGACTGTAAGGATGATTAGGTGTTAGAAAACGGCGATGCCTACTGTAGACTATTTTTCTTCCATGTTTTAGTTGTATGTAGCTTGTGTTTTCTTCATAGATGGGGCATGCATGATGACTCTTAACACTGTAACCGCTGAGATTCCCATATGCTGGAAAGTCATTAATGGTACAAAAAAGCATTGCACGCATTTCAAACGTCTCCTTGCGAAACACATCAAACACTAAAACCCCCTCGTCCCAAAACTTTCTCAGGTCTTCAATCAAAAAACTTAGATAAACATCAATGTCATTTCCTGGCTGTCTCGGGCCCGATATCATCACAGACAATATCATGTATTTTTGCTTCATGCATAACCAAGGAGGCAAATTGTAAATTACTAGCAGAACTAGCCATGAACTGTGTTGAGTGCTTAAGGTGCCATATGGATTCATTCCATCACTGGCTAGTCCAAGTCTAAGATTTCTTGGCTCTTTCCCGAAATCCGGATACAAACCATCAACTTCTTCCACTGCAAGAAATCAGCCGGATGACAGACCATTCCATTAGAAATCCTTCCATTTGCATGCCATGTAAGGTCTTTTGTGTCATCCTTGTTAGCAAAAAGACACTTAAACCTTGGAATGATTGGAAGATACCACAAAACCTTCGCTGGAGGGCCCTTCTTTGAGTTTTCATCAGAACTGCTTTCCTCTTAATCCTTCACTTTGTACCGTGAAGTCCCACATATAGGGAATTTGGACATTTCTTGGAATTCATGCCTGTACAATATGCAATCATTGGGACAAGCATGAATCTTCTGATACTCCATACCCATTGAACACAGTATCTTTTTCGCCTTTAGTAATTTTTAGGCAGCGTGTTGTCCTCTGGAAGAAGATTGTGCACTACCTCAAGCAGTGAGGTAAAACTTTTGTCACTCCACCCATACATGGCCTTCACATTAACCAGACTTAACACCGCAGACAACAGGGTTAAGGAATTCTTGTACCCTGTATACAAAGGCTTCTTTGAATCACTCTGCAATCCTTCATACACAGGGGTGTGTGCTTGCTGAAAAGACTCTTGTCTAAGGTCACAAATCATATCCTCCAAGCAATCTCCCATTTCTACATCAAACGGTTCAGATTGGGACCCGCTCTGTATGTCTGTCACTTCACCATGCCATATCCACGTCGTGTAATTCTTCTTAATCCCATCAGCCAATAGATGCTTCCGTATGTCGTCCAGTAGTTGCCGTCTTCCGTTCAAATAGTTGATGCAAGGACAATAATATTTTCCTTCTTCATTCGGTTGACCTTTTTCTGAAGCAAATTGCAAGAACTGCTCGACGCCATCCTCATTCTAGGCTCATGCGACTTTGATTCATCCAACTTCGATCCATCTAAGCAATTCCATGCACGAAAATCTCACTTTTTTTATTTATAGGTGTGGCCTTATCCCATTTAGGAAGACTATCTTTTATGTTAGCTTCATACGTTAGGGTTAGCATTATTTTGAAAATTTTGACTAAATTTCGGTAACATTTCACATTGGTCTCCAAGTACACGACATGACATCGGTGAAATTAATTTCCTAATAATCAAGTATGCACTCGGAGAACAACTTGAAATGCATTGTACCAAAATTTCATCAAATTAATCAAAATAATAATAACCTTAACAAATGAATCTAACATAAAAATACCAGTCTCCCCAAACTGTCCAAACGGACAATTCAAGACTAAATGCAATGACTAATGCAAACTGTCCGCAAGAATCATTGCATTCAGTCTCAAACGGGAATCTAAGGTTCACTCAGCATGAACAACAATTGTTTATATAGAAAATTACATTGATGACGTGCAAGAACATACAAAATCTAAATTTCGATTACAGACAAATATCGACATCAACAGTTGTTTGTATAGCATATTACATTCATGACATACAAGAACATACAAAATGTAAATTTCGATTACAGACAAATATCGACATCAACAGTTCTTTATGTAACTAATTTAGAATTCTGGGTTTAGAGGGGTGCTTATGCTTTATTATTGTAGTTGGGTATGTGTCTTCTTTTGTGAATATGTTAGAGGTATGACAGATTCATTTTATCTGTGATTCATTGTTATCTGAGGCTTTTGGATTAGAGAGGGACGGTCTTGAAGCAACTATCTTGTTTGGAAATTGTTGATTCAATGGAGTTTGTTGAGTCGAACCCTCTCTTCCAAAACCCCAAATCCATGTCTTATTCTGTGATTCTCCTCCAACTTGGTGTGGGATTGGTGTTTGGAGGGCTGATTTGTCAGGACAAGTCTGGTTGTGCTGGGAATAGCTCCTAACAGACATGTCTTTGTCTCTTTATATCGATGGTAAATAAGTTGATATTATTAGTTGGTTTGACCCTTTTTTGGAGGAGGTGGTTGTGGAGAGTGGTAATAGTATGGTTTTTTCTTTGGTGGGGGTGGTGGTGAGTGGTAGACATAGGGAGGGAGTGGGTGTGGGTGTGGATGAGGATGGCGGTGAGGGTGAGTGTACACTGGAGGTGGGGGAGATGGGTACTTGTAGGGATTCTTAGGAGGAGGTGGTGGGGAGTGGATGCTTTTTAGTAGTGGGGTTGGAGAGGGCTAGCCTGGCTATGTGCATCTATATGGAAAAAAAATGTTGATCCTGTCATAATTCTTCCTAACCTAACTCCCTTTTCTATATACATTTAAGCTAATGAATGGCATAGGATGAGCTTATCCTGTTTGATTAGCTCACTAATCGATGGATCACAACAGAATTGGTGAAAGGTCCATTTGGGTTTGCTTCTCAACTTGAAAGAGTAGTTTATGACTCTACAAGAAGTTATTATTTTCTGTGAGTCAGATGTTTAGAACTCCATTAGGACCTTATTTCTTTTCCTCATATTATAGTGAAATTTTTTTTAACAGAATTTGAAGGATGGCATCTCATGTTTCATCTGATTATTATTTTTGTTTGTCAAACAGTGGCTTGAAAGCTTTATATCTGCTTCCCTGAGGAACAAAAATGGTGAAGAAAAATAGCTTATCAGCTGAAAATTGTGTATTACTGATTTCGAACCCCTTGTTTTCTTTGCTCTTTGGACTGGGGCATTGTCAGATCCTGTGGCTGTCCTATAAATTCTAGTGCAGATCATTGCCATAGAAGGAGAGTAATTGAAGTTTCTTTAAATTTTAAAGGGAAGAATTGGGAAAAGGAAGGAAGAGTTTTCAAAATTGCTTGGAGCAAAGTTTGCTTAAAGGGAAGAATTGGTTGAAACCTAAGTGTTGAGCATAATAATAAAGCTCCAAAAAGAGATATTTTAAGGTGGAAATTGTAGTTGAGAAGGAGAGGGACAAAAATAGCCACCTAGAGACACCAAAATAGGTGAATTGACAAATGGAAGCACTTCATGTCCTGAAATCTTCTTCTTTTTTGGCATTTCATGTCCAATAACCAATTCTTTATTTGGAAAGTGCCAAAATCCTTAATGTAACATAATCAAACACACTTCAAAAACTATAACATGCCTAATTCAATCCATAACATTTATGGCTAACAACCCAGAAACAACAGCTAATGTAAATATCCAGTCACAACTTGCATTTGAAATTACTTGGATGATTGTCTTTGATACAACAAATGCTTCAATCTTTTTCCAGTCATGGTCAAATCTGATACAGAATGAAGGAACAAAAAAAAAATATGAGATAATGCAAAAGGATGGTACTAAGGCAATAAAAGGGAAAAACAAACAAATAACTTAGATATTCTAAAATAAAATTAGATATCCTAAAGCTTCTTAGATATGGGCAAACATGGAATAAGCTTTACTTCTTGGATATGTTTTATGTTATTGTGAGATGTTCAAGCAGCTTAAATACAGCACATCCACAAAGTTGTTAAATTAAAGGGACTACAGTTTAGAAGCTTCAGATTAAGGAGAGAAAATAGCCAAGGATCAAAACTTTCACAAAACTGGATATGAAATTTTGGAAATGACAAATTTATTTAAACCTACTAACAAAATCAGTATGGCCTGCAAAAATTATCAATAAGAAGAAAATATGGGCAATTAATTTCATTTAGTGTACACAATATTAGAAGAAGATGATACAACTGTAGATATCTTAGGCAATATAGACCATGGAACTTCTCTTCATGTTTCAATACTTGTTTTTGGTAATCCAGATGATCAAAAAAATTTCAAATTCAAAGATTGTTAGGCTAGCTCTTGGAACCAGCTCTGTACCTAAGCAATGATTTCATGTTTGATCACTTGGCCTTGGTGCATTGTTTGGTTGTTTGACATTTTGCTTATATTTTAATCTTGTGACTTGTTAAAGTGCCTGTACTTTGAGGATCAATATACTTGTAGTTTATTTAGTTTGATAGCAACTATTGGATGCTTGGGAATTGTTTAGTTGTGCTCATTCCATGCAACTTGTTTCCATTTGAAGTATATGGCGAATTTTTGAACATGCATAACATGCAAATAGGCAACAAAGTTCTATGAATCCAGCTTCCTCTTGAAGATATAAACAGTGGACTAAACATGGATAACATGCAACAAGTTAATTCTGAACAAAGAGACATACCTATTGAAGATTTTAACGGGAGACAAGAACTTTCTGGATCTTCTGAAACTTCACAGGAAAACTAACAAAATACTGTCACAAGAACTTGTTGGATCTTGTGACAAGTAACAAAATATTGTCACACCTGACCAAGTTTCAGAAAAGTAAACATCTCATCAACATATTTCAACCTAAAATTTTGTGTGTGTGTGTGTGTTTGTGAACTAAACAATTTTATCTCTTAGAGGGCTAATTTATCTATACAAAATCTTTCAAGGACCAAAAATAGTCACTTTCTAGGACTAAATTGCATGTTAGCTTGTATATGTATCCATCTTGGGTCTGTTGTCATAGACATGAAACTTTTTAATACATATCCCAAACTTGGATGCACTTCTAATTTCCATAAAACCTAAGTAAAGAAATGTTTTGAGTTTCCCAATAAAGCCTTTAGTTTATGAAGAAGGGGTATTCATTTATCTTTTGATGATACAACCAAGCCAGCTTTGGACTAGCCAACAAGGAAAACAATAGCTTTAGGAACTAGAAGAGGCTTGCTATATTTGCACGAACAATGTGATCCAAAGATTATTCATAGGGATGTGAAGGCAGAAAATATCTTGCTTGATGATTATTGTGAGGCTATGGTGGGAGATTTTGGGTTGGCAAAGCTATTAGACCATAGGGATTCACATGTGACAATAGTAGTGAGAGGCACTGTGGGGAACATAGCCCCTGAGTATCTCTCTACAGGCCAATCTTCTGAGAAAACAAATGTGTTTGGGTTTGGAATTCTTCTTCTTGAACTGATATCTGGCCAAAGAGCTCTTAACTTTGGGAAAGCAGCAAGTGAAGAGATTCAGGTTCTCCAAGAGCAAATGAAAGAAGCACATGCTTCTGAGATGGATTCAGTGAGATGAATAACTTTGGAGATCAAAGAAGCCATAAAAACACTTTAGGAAAAGAATCTGATAAAATTATTGAGATAGAATTGAAGATCAAGCAGCTTTCATTTGAGATAGAAACCGCAAGAAGGGAAGAGGAAGAAATGAGATCCAAAACACAAGAGCTGAAGCAAGAAGCTGAAAAATCCAAAGCAGTGGCAGAAGAACTAGAGAAGAAAATAGAGCTTTATCTAAAGCAAACTGAAGGTGCAAAAGCATCATAACAAAGAGCCATTGAGGAGATGAAGATGAAGACATGATTGACAGAACAAAAACAACGACTATGGCTCAGGTTCAACCAATCAACAAAAGAAGGAATGAAGTGGACAGAAAGGTGGAGGCAAACCTTAAAGCAATTGAGGAAATAAAAGCTGCAACTGATATAGCTCTAAGGAATGAAGAGATGGCAGATTCTGCAAAGGTTGCAGTTGAGGGTGAACTGAGGCTTGTTGAAGAACAGTGTGTGTGTGTGTGTGTTTTCCACTTTCATTATTTTTTTTCTTTAATTTGAGATGCTATGCGACTCAAGTTACGAGTTTATTTTTTAACTAGCTTGATATCAAAATTACATCTTTAATCATTTATCTAATCTATAAAAGATGTTATTAATAACAAAAGACAATGAGTGTTTTGGAGCAAAACTAGCAGCAGCTGAGGCTCAAAGGAAGAGTATTTCATATGCATCATAGGAAAAGTGCGATGAGGAATACCCTTATCATCAGATTTTGCAATGTTTTCAGGCACCAACGGTCTATGTGTTGAGATGACTACTTAGGCAGGGCATGACTGTATAATTTATGTTGCCCTTGGCCATTGAATTAAGTCTGCCCTTGACTGTATAATTTATCACTATACAATTTATGCTGAAAGCACAATTTGCCTAATTGCCAAGGCTAGATTTCAAGATGTCAAAAATCAAGCTAGATTTCAAGATAAAAAGATTACGCCCATGAATGTCTTTCAATTGAATACTTTTTTTCCTTAATAAATCATATTATTTTCCATCAAATTCTCTAGAACCCGCCTCTTCGTGGTTGGATAAAAGGGAATTCTGGTGGAGCTACGAAAGGGTACCTTAGTCCTATGGCTAGTGGAGGCATTTTTAGAGATATTTGGGGAAAAGCTTTGGGAAGTTTATGTTTTAACATTGGTATTGAAATTGCTTTAATTTCAAGGAGCTATTTTGGTCATTGACACTACTTGGCAAATAGGCTGGATTAGATTTTGGCTTGACACAGACTCATCAACAATAGTTGTTCAATCTTCCTCTAAACATGCTCTTCTCCCCTAGAAGCTCAGGAATTGTTGGCTCAATTGCCTTTTTTTTTACCTCTCATATGCAATTTGGGTTTCTTATATTTTTAGGGAAGGTAGTTCCCGTGCTAACAAATCAGTTAACCATGATCTCACAATAAATTTGTTCAATTGGTGAGACTATGTTCCCCTTTAAGTATAGCTGATGTTATGAGACAATTTCCCCAATAAACAATTTTTTTTTACTTAAACTTCATTAACCAAAAATTAAGTTTGGTCCCACAAAAAAATAGTTGTTTCCCTCACAAGGCAATTATTTATTTTAAAAAAATGAAACTAAAGAGTTACAAGAGATGAAAGAAAAAAAAAATACATTGATATGCATAGAAGGAAGTAGTAATTTTTAGAAACTTAGACATTTGAGAATTTTTATTCATGATATTATATATTTTTTAAAGGTTTATAATTTTTTTTATGAAAATATTATGATTTATTTTTTCTGCTATTAAACAAATTTTCTGGATGTCACTTGGTAAATTTTTTTAATTTGAGCTCTGATTTGTTTACATACTTTATAATTTCTTAATTATATATGATTGCCCAAATAATAAACTTTGATTATTTACCAATTTAATAATGACTAACTATTTATGATTTTTCAATTAATTTAGTTATATATTATTTATTTAGATATTTAGATACTTATTTTGAAAATATGCTAATGTAATAAAAAACAGTAGTAATTTTTATATGCAAAATACTAATGAGTTATATTTATCCTGTATTTAAATTAAAGTTTAAGAAACCCAAAGGGTTGACGTGGTGGTGTAAGGTTTCATTGCATTTGTATGAGTGAAAATGATTTTTTTAGTCAAAGAACTCATCTTTCATTCCCACAGTGTGCAAAATTTTTTTGGCCTCGCGACATTCACGCGCCTTAAGGGGGATTGATCTCTAACCCAATGGATTGGGGAACATTCGTGCTTTTTAACCTAAGACAAAAAAAGAGACTAAAAAATGTTAAAGTTTAATATTTTTATATTTTTAAAATAATTTATTCAATATGAACTTTTGCTTTTTAACACAGTAAATTTCAATGAAAATAATGAGAGCCATGAATAAATAATAAATTGTTCGGTTAAAATCTTAATTAATCATGCACTACACATATTATATAAGAGAAATATCTGGTAAGAAATGGCTGCTATAATATATTCATATAAAGAAATTATAATTCTTTAACTAGTATTAAACAATAATTTCCCAATATAAACTACTTTTAGGGTTGAAAAAGGCAAAAAAAATTAGGTTTGGTTATTTATGTGTTTAATGTTTATTAACTTTATAAGATTTCTCAAATATAACAATCTTAAAAGTAGATAATATGTGTTTAGTTATTTGCTAAAAAAAAAGCATATAAGACTAGTTAGAAGATAAAATAAAAAAATTCCAAATTAATATTATAATGTTAGAATAAATTTAGATGAGTACATTCAAACTACTTATCATCAATAACCACCTAAGTAAACCATAATCATGACCTTTTTCTTCTAAAAATAAACAGCTATAAAATTAACTCATTTTTTATCTCTAATTTAAGGTTCTATTCCTAGTTGTAAGTAACCAACTAACCACGAGCATCAAACTAGAAACTATAAATATGTGGAAATTAATGAATACATTTACACTGCACAAAAGAGGCCAACAATATTCTTGTCTTAAAGAATCAAAGACGACATTTGAGGTTTCATGGCACAACCAAATTCCAACATGAAGATTTGGTTCTTTTGTTTTCTTCTCCTTAGCATGCTTGCATTCAACCATGGCAAACTAGATGATAAAAAAAACATACACAACAAAATGCATGCAGTGATCGGACGCAAACTTTTCAATGAAAATAATGACACAAAACTTATTCCTGCCAACCCGTATAGACGTGGCTGCTCTATAATACATAGATGTCGACATGGAAAACACAACTAATTAAAAATTTTCCTTATATCATACTCTTCCCAAATGATATTATTTTTGTAATGCTTTTTGCATTACCGAAACACTTATGTATTTTTTTTCCTTTCTATTGTATTATTTTTAAACTATAAAAATATTATTAATAAGGATTGATTTAATGTGGAGTCTAAGGTTTGTCTAAGAAAGATCTAATCCGTCACTTGTACTATTATGTTTGTCTATATGACGAGTGTCTTTGTTATATACAATATACATTCACATGTGGATGTTCAATTGTATCTCTTTCTCATTTATATCACACATCTTGGATATAAGTCTTTATGGGTATCTTTTTTTTTTATTAATTTTTATTCTATTATTGTAAATATGCAAATTGATATTAGTTTTAACAATTACCAAACTTACTGTTTTTACTATGATAAATAACAAATGAAAACACATGTGTCATATACTTGTGGAAAACATTATAGAGAATAATATATGCAAAAAAAAGTATAAACAAATAATTAACTTTTGAGTTAGCGTGCTCAAACTTTAATTCGAGAGATGTTTGAGCTCAATTAATTTTCACGAGACTGTTTGCACCAAAGACATTGGATGATATTTGGTCCATAAAATATCTTATAGTTTTCATGGTAACAAATGGTTCAAATTTTGATGGACTAATGAATTTCATTGGAGTAATAACAAAATTAATCATCCCAATCAAGGATGCTATTGAAATCATTATCCTATTGTCCAACATGACCTACAAGTTATTTTTATCGATGAATTAACCAACATCCAATAAATGAACAAGCATCCAACCCATTGTGAAAACCAACATTCAATATATGTTGTGTCGTTTTGAATGTCCAATTGGAGATAAATAACTTGCATAAATGTTTTGAATTGTTTTCAAGTGTACACTGAAACAACTCAACAAAATCTATATTCTTTGCAAAATTCTTCGCAGGATAAGTAATGAAACGCATCATGGAAAGGATAATATTATGTATCCCCGTTCTTTCTCCATCTCAAGTTGTCATGTGGCATTCTCTACAATTGTGTGATAGCGAATACTTTCAAAGGCATTGAGTTCCACAACAATCAAAATTCATCAAGCCTATAAATAGAAGACCAACCTTAGTACAAAAATGTCAAGAATTCTAAAAATTTGTTAAGTGCTAAAAATCTACTCAGATTACTATATAATCCTATAAATTAATTAATTGTTGCAATTCTGAGATGGGTTCGGGTTTAGGTTTATAGAAGGGGATGCAGAAAAATGAAACCTAAATCCATCTCATTTGGGTTTTATGGGGAACCCATTTCACATTTTTTTAAAAATATTTATTCATATACAATAATACATGATAGATACATCATAGATTAAGTTACTAATTTCATTTTAATTCAAATAATATATAAGAAATAAAAAAGAATAAATAACATAAAGATATTTAAGAATTAAATTATATTTTTAGTTAAATGTATAGTTTTATATTTTTGGTATTCAATTAGTATTATAATACTATGTTTCTCCTTTGGAAGTTGTTGCATAAGACCATGCCTACGGGGGATGTCTTTGCTTCCGGTTGTTGTTTCTGAGCGTCTCAATGTAGCCTTGGCTTCTCTCCTGAAATTGTTAATAATCTTTTTCTACATTGGCCTTTTGTGAAATTTTGTGGAGATGCATGGTTGGCTAGTAATCTGCACTGCAGTTCCAACCTTGGCTCATTCACATCCTTCTTGGCTGCTTGTGATAATTTCTCTAGCAAACCACTTCTTGATGTTACTTTGGCTAGTTGGGAAAGCAAATGTTATTTGGAGAATATGGATGTCAGAAATCAAGCTAGATTTCAAGATAAAAAGATTACGCGCATGAATATCATCCCTCTCATCTCAGCAGCTATATGAATGACTAGGAATGCAATCAAAGGCACAATGAAACCTTCAATTGAAGACTTTTTTCCCTTTAAATATCATATTATTTTTCATCCTACCAAATGATCTTAAATCCATCAAATCCTCTAGTACCCGTCTCTTTGTGGTTGGATAAAAGGGAATTATAATGGAGCTACACAAGGGCACCCTGGTCCTATGGCTAGTGGAGGCATTTTTAGAGATATTTGGGGAAAAGCTTTGGGAAAATTATGATTTAACATTGGAATTGAAATTGCTTGAATTTCAAGGAGCTCTTTTGTTCATTGAAACTACTTGGCAAATAGGTTGGATTAGATTTTGGCTTGACACAGACTCATCAATAATAGGTTTTCAATCTTCCTCTAAACATGCTCTTCTCCCCTAGAAGCTCAAGAATTGTTGGCTCAATTGCCTTTTTTTTTTTTTACCTCTGATATGCAATTTGTGTTTCTCATATTTTTAGGGAAGGTAATTTCTGTACTAACAAATTAGTTATCCATGATCTCACAATAAATTGGTTCACTTGGTGGGACTTTGTTCCGTCGTTCAGTATAGCTAAATGTTATGAGGCAATTTCCCCCATAAACAATTTTTTTTACTTAAGCTTCATTAACCAAAAATTAAGTTTGCTCTCACAAAAAAATAGTTGTCCCCCCCATAAGGCAATTATTTATTTAAAAAAATGAAACTAAAGAGTTACAAGCGATGAAAGACAAAAAAAATACATTGATATGCATAGAAGGAAGTAGTAATTTTTAGAAACATAGACATTTGAGAATTTTTATTCATGAGATTATAAATTTTTTAAAGGTTTAATTTTTTTAATGAAAATATTATGATTTATTTTTTTCGCTATTAAACAAACTTTTTGGATCTATCACTCAGTAAATTTTTTTAATTTGAGCTCTGATTTGTTTACATACTTTATAATTTCTTAATTATGTATGATTGCCCAAATAATAAACTTTGATTATGTACCAATTTAATAATGACTAACTATTTTTGATTTTTCAATTAATTTACTTATATATTATTTAATTAGTTATTTAGATACTTATTTTGAAAATATGCTAATGTAAAAAATAACATTAGTAATTTTTATATTCCAAATACAAATGAGTTATTTATCCTGTATTTAAATTAAAGTTTAAGAAACCTAAAGGGTTGATTCAGTGGTGTAAGGTTTCATTGCATTTCTATGAGTGAAAATGATTTTTTTAGTGTAAGAACTCATGTTTGATTCCCACAGTGTGCAAAATTTCTTTGGCCTCGCAATAGTCACGCGCCTTAAGGGGGATTGATCTCTAACCGAGTGGATTGGGGAACATTCGTGCTTTCTGACCTAAGACAAAAAAAGAGACAAAAAAGTTAAAGTTTAATATTTTTATATTTTTAAAAGAATTTATTCAATATTAATTTTTGCTTTTTAGCACAGTAAATTTCAATTAAATAATGAGAGTCATGAATAAATAATAAATTGTTCGGTTAAAATCTTAATTAATCATGCATTACACATATTATATAAGAGAAATATCTGGTAAGAAATGGCTACTATAATATATTCATATAAGGATATTATAATTCTTTGACTAGTATTAAACAATAATTTCCCAGTATAAACTACTTTTAGGGTTGAACAAGGCAAAAAAATTAGGTTTGGTTATTTATGTGTTTAATGTTTATTAACTTTATAAGATTTGTCAAATATAACAATCTTAAAAGTAGATAATTTGTGCTTAGTTATTTGCAAAAAAAAAAAAAAGCATATAAGACTAATTAGAAGATAAAATAAAAAAATTCCAAATTAATATTAGAGTGTTAGAATAAATTTAGATGAGTACATTCAAACTACTTATCATCAATAACCACCTAAGTAAACCATAATCATTACCTTTTTCTTCTAAAAATAAATAGCTATAAAATTAACTCATTTTTTATCTCTAATTTAAGGTTATATTCCTAGTTGTAAGTAACCAACTAACCACAAGCATCAAACCAGAAACTATAAATATGTGGAAATTATGAATACATTTACACAACAAAAAGAGACCAACAATATTCCTGTCTTAAAGAATCAAAGACGGCATTTGAGGTTTCATGGCACAACCAAATTCCAACATGAAGATTTGGTTCTTTTGTTTTCTTCTCCTTAGCATGCTTGCATTCAACCATGGCAAACTAGATGATCAAGAAAACATACACAACAACATGTATGCGCTGATCGGACGCAAACTTTTCAATGAAAATAATGACACAAAACCTATTCCTGCCAACCCTTATAGACGTGGCTGCTCTATAATACATAGATGTCGACATGGAAAACACAACTAATTAAAATTTTTACTTATATCATACTCTTCCCAAATGATATTATTTTTGTAATGCTTTTTGCATTACCGAAACACTTATGTATTTTTTTTCCTTTCTATTGTATTATTTTTAAACTATAAAAATATTATTAATAACGATTGATTTAATGTGGAGTCTAAGGTTTGTCTAAGAAAGATCTAATCCCTCAATTGTACTATTATGTTTGTCTATATGACGAGTGTCTTTGTTATATACAATATACATTCACATGTGGATGTTCAATTGTATCTCTTTCTCATTTATATCACACATCTTGGATATAAGTCTTTATGGGTATCTTTTTTTTATTAATTTTTGTTTTATAATTGTAAATATGCAAATTGATATTAGTTTTAACAAATACCAAACAAACTATTTTTACTATGATAAATAACAAATGAAAACACATGTGTCATATACTTGTAGAAAACATTATAGAGAAGAATATATGCTAAAAAAGTATAAACAAATAATTAACTTTTCAGTTAGCGTGCTCAAATTTTAATTTGAGAGATGTTTGAGCTCAATTGATGTTCACGAGACTGTTAGCAGCAAAGACATTGGATGATATTTGGTCCATAAAATATCTTATAGTTTTCATGGTATCAAATGCATCAAATTTTGATGGACTAATGAATTTCATTGGAGTAATAACAAAATTAATCATCCTAATCAAGGATGCTATTGAAATCATTATCCTATTGTCCAACATGACCTACAAGTTATTTTTATCGATGAACTAACCAGCATCCTATAAATGAACAAGCATCCAACCCATTGTGAAAACCAACATTCAATATATGTTGTGTCATTTTGAATGTCCAATTGGAGATAAATAACTTGCATAAATGTTTTGAATTGTTTTCAAGTGTACATAGAAACAACTCAACAAAATCCATATTCTCTGCAAAATTCTTAGAAGGATAAGTAATGAAACGCATCATGGAAAGGATAATATTATGTATCCCGGTTCTTTCTCCATCTTAAGTTGTCATGTGGCATTCTCTACAACTGTGTGACAGCGAATACTTTCAAAGGCACTGAGTTCCACAACAATCAAAATTCATCAAGCCTATAAATAGAAGACCAACCTTAGTACAAAAATATCAAGAATTCTAAAAATTTGATAAGTGCTAAAAATCTACTCAGATTACTATATAATCCTATAAATTAATTAATTGTTGCAATTTTGAGATGGGTTCGGGTTTAGGTTTATTGAAGGGGATGCAGAAAAATGAAACCTAAATCCATCTCATTTGGGTTTTATCGAGTTATGGGAAACCCATTTCATAGTTTTTTTTTTTTTAAAATATATATTCATATACAATAATACATGATAGATACATCATAGATTAAGTTACTAATTTCATTTTAATTCAAATAATATATAAGAAATAAAAAAGAATAAATAACATAAAGATATTTAAGAATAAAATTATATTTTTAGTTAAATGTATAGTTTTATATTTTTGGTATTCAATTAGTATTATAATACTATTTTTCTCCTTTGGAAGTTGATGCATAAGACCATGCCTACGGGGGATGTCTTTGCTTCCAGTGGTTGTTTCTGAGCGTCTCAATGTAACCTTTGCTTCTCTCCTAAAATTGTTAATAATCATTTTCTACATTGGCCTTTTGTGAAATTTTGTGGAGATGCATGGTTGGCTAGTAATCTGCACTGCAGTTCCAACCTTGGCTCATTCATATCCTTCTTGGCTACTTGTGATAATTTCTCTAGCAAACCACTTCTTGATGTTACTTTGGCTAGTTGGGAAAGCAAATGTTATTTGGAGAATATGGATGTCAGAAATCAAGCTAGATTTCAAGATAAAAAGATTGCGCGCATGAATATCATCCCTCTCATCTCAGCAGCTATATGAATGACTACGAATGCAATCACAGGCACAATGAAACCTTCAATTGAAGACTTTTTTTCCTTAAAATATCATATTATTTTTCATCCTACCAAATGATCTTAAATCCATCAAATCCTCTAGTACTCGCCTCTTTGTGGTTGGATAAAAGGGAATTATAATGGAGCTACACAAGGGCACCCTGGTCCTATGGCTAGTGGAGGCATTTTTAGAGATATTTGGGGAAAAGCTTTGGGAAAATTATGATTTAACATTGGAATCGAAATTGCTTGAATTTCAAGGAGCTCTTTTGTTCATTGAAACTACTTGGCAAACAAGTTGGATTAGATTTTGGCTTGACACAGACTCATCAACAATAGGTTTTCAATCTTCCTCTAAACATGCTCTTCTCCCCTAGAAGCTCAAGAATTGTTGGCTCAATTGCCTTTTTTTTTTACCTCTGATATGCAATTTGTGTTTCTCATATTTTTAGGGAAGGTAATTCTTGTACTAACAGATTAGTTATCCATGATCTGACAATAAATTGGTTCACTTGGTGGGACTTTGTTCCGTCGTTCAGTATAGCTAAATGTTATGAGGCAATTTCCCCCATAAACAATTTTTTTTGACTTAAACTTCATTAACCAAAAATTAAGTTTGCTCTCACAAAAAAAATAGTTGTCGCCCCCATAAGGCAATTATTTATTTAAAAAAATGAAACGAAAGAGTTACAAGCGATGAAAGACAAAAAAATACATTGATATGCATAGAAGGATGTAGTAATTTTTAGAAACATAGACATTTGAGAATTTTTATTCATGATATTATAAATTTTTTAAAGGTTTAATTTTTTTTATGAAAATATTATGATTTATTTTTTCCTCTATTAAACAAACTTTCTGGATCTGTCACTTGGTAAATTTTTTTAATTTGAGCTTTTATTTGTTTACATAGTTTATAATTTCTCAATTATATATGATTGCTCAAATAATAAACTTTGATTATGTAAAAATTTAATAATGACTAACTATTTAGGATTTTTCAATTAATTTAGTTATATATTATTTAATTAGTTATATAGATACTTATTTTGAAAATATGCTAATGTAATAAATAACATTAGTAATTTTTATATGCCAAATACAAATGAGTTATATTTATCCTGTATTTAAATTAAAGTTTAAGAAACCCAAAGGGTTGATGTAGTGGTGTAAGGTTTCATTGCATTTGTATGAGTGAAAATGATTTTTTTAGTGTAAGAACTCCTGTTTGATTCCCACAGTGTTCAAAATTTCTTTGGCCTCGCAACAGTCACGTGCCTTAAGGGGGATTGATCTCTAACCCAGTGGATTGGGGAACATTCGTGCTTTCTGACCTAAGACAAAAAAAGACACACAAAAAAGTTAGAGTTTAATATTTTTATACTTTTAAAAGAATTTATTCAATATTAATTTTGGCTTTTTAGCACAGTAAATTTCAATTAAATATTGAGAGTCATGAATAAATAATAAATTGTTCGGTTAAAATCTTAATTAATCATGCACTACACATATTATATAAGAGAAATATCTGGTAAGAAATGGCTACTATAATATATTCATATAAGGATATTATAATTCTTTGACTAGTATTAAACAATAATTTCCCAATATAAACTACTTTTAGGGTTGAACAAGGCAAAAGAATTAGGTTTGGTTATTTATGTGTTTAATGTTTATTAACTTTATAAGATTTCTCAAATATAAAAATCTTAAAAGTAGATAATTTGTGCTTAGTTATTTGCAAAAAAAAGAAAAAGCATATAAGACTAGTTAGAAGATAAAATAAAAAAATTCCAAATTAATATTAGAGTGTTAGAATAAATTTAGATGAGTACATTCAAACTACTTATCATCAATAACCACCTAAGTAAACCATAATCATTACCTTTTTCTTCTAAAAATAAATAGCTATAAAATTAACTCATTTTTTATCTCTAATTTAAGGTTATATTCCTAGTTGTAAGTAACCAACTAACCACAAGCATCAAACTAGAAACTATAAATATGTGGAAATTATGAATACATAGATGTCGACATGGAAAACACAACTAATTAAATTTTTTACTTATATCATACTCTTCCCAAATGATATTATTTTTGTAATGCTTTTTGCATTACCGAAACACTTATGTATTTTTTTTCCTTTCTATTGTATTATTTTTAAACTATAAAAATATTGTTAATAAGGATTGATTTAATGTGGAGTCTAAGGTTTGTCTAAGAAAGATCTAATCCCTCAATTGTACTATTATGTTTGTCTATATGACGAGTGTCTTTGTTATATACAATATACATTCACATGTGGATGTTCAATTGTATCTCTTTCTCATTTATATCACACATCTTGGTTATAAGTCTTTATGGGTATCTTTTTTTTATTAATATTTTTTTATTATTGTAAATATGCAAATTGATATTAGTTTTAACAAATACCAAACAAACTGTTTGTACTATGATAAATAACAAATGAAAACACATGTGTCATATACTTGTAGAAAACATTATAGAGAAGAATATATGCTAAAAAAGTATAAACAAATAATTAACTTTTCAGTTAGCGTGCTCAAATTTTAATTTGAGAAATGTTTGAGCTCAATTGATGTTCACGAGACTGTTAGCAGCAAAGGCATTGGATGATATTTGGTCCATAAAATATCTTATAGTTTTCATGGTATCAATTGCATCAAATTTTGATGGACTAATGAATTTCATTGGAGTGATAACAAAATTAATCATCCTAATCAAGGATGCTATTGAAATCATTATCCTATTGTCCAACATGACCTACAAGTTATTTTTATCGATGAACTAACCAGCATCCTATAAATGAACAAGCATCCAACCCATTGTGAAAACCAACATTCAATATATGTTGTGTCATTTTGAATGTCCAATTGGACATAAATAACTTGCATAAATGTTTTGAATAGTTTTCAAGTGTACATAGAAACAACTCAACAAAATCCATATTCTCTGCAAAATTCTTAGAAGGATAAGTAATGAAACGCATCATGGAAAGGATAATATTATTTGTCCCCGTTCTTTCTCCATCTTAAGTTGTCATGTGGCATTCACTACAACTGTGTGACATCGAATACTTTCAAAGGCACTGAGTTCCACAACAATCAAAATTCATCAAGCCTATAAATAGAAGACCAACCTTAGTACAAATATATCAAGAATTCTAAAAATGTGATAAGTGCTAAAAATCTACTCAGATTACTATATAATCCTATAAATTAATTAATTGTTGCAATTTTGAGATGGGTTCGGGTTTAGGTTTATTGAAGGGGATGCAGAAAAATGAAACCTAAATCCATCTCATTTGGGTTTTATCGAGTTATGGGGAACCCATTTCACAGTTTTTTTTTAAATATTTATTCATTTACAATAATACATGATAGATACATCATAGATTAAGTTACTAATTTCATTTTAATTCAAATAATGTATAAGAAATAAAAAAGAATAAATAACATAAAGATATTTAAAAATAAAATTATATTTTTAGTTAAATGTATAGTTTTATATTTTTGGTATTCAATTTGTATTATAATACTATTTTTCTCCTTTGGAAGTTGATGCATAAGACCATGCCTACGGGGAATGTCTTTGCTTCTAGTGGTTGTTTCTGAGCGTCTCAATATAGCCTTTGCTTCTCTCCTGAAGTTGTTAATAATCTTTTTCTACATTGGTCTTTTGTGAAATTTTGTGGAGATGCATGGTTGGCTAGTAATCTGCACTGCAGTTCCAACCTTGGCTCATTCACATCCTTCTTGGCTGCTTGTGATAATTTCTCTAGCAAACAACTTCATGATGTTACTTTGGCTAGTTGGGAAAGCAAATGTTATTTGGAGAATATGGATGTCAGAAATCAAGCCAGATTTCATGATAAAAAGATTATGCGCATGAATATCATCCCTCTCATCTCAGCTGCTATATGAATTACTAGGAATGTAACCAAAGGCATGCACAATGAAACCTTCAATTGAAGACTGTTTTTCCTTAATAAATCATTATTTTTTGTCCTACCAAATGATCTTAAATCCATCAAATTCTCTAGTACCCGCCTCTTCGTGGTTAGATAAAAGGGAATTCTGGTGGAGCAACGAAAGGGTACCTTAGTCCTATGGCTAGTGGAGGCATTTTTAGAGATATTTGGGGAAAAGCTTTGGGAAAATTATGATTAAACATTGGTATTGAATTTGCTTGAATTTCAAGGACCTCTTTTGTTCATTGAAACTACTTGGCAAACAGGTTGGACTAGATTATGGCTTGACACAGACTCATCAACAATAGGTTTTCAATCTTCCTCTAAACATGCTCTTCTCCCATAGAAGCTCAGGAATTGTTGGCTCAATTGCCTTTTTTTTTTTTACCTCTGATATGCAATTTGTGTTTCTCATATTTTTGGGGAAGGTAATTCCTGTGCTAACAAATTAGTTATCCATGATCGCACAATAAATTGGTTCACTTGGTGGGACTTTGTTCCGTGGTTCAGTATAGCTAAATGTTATGAGGCAATTTCCACCATAAACAATTTTTTTTTTACTTAAACTTCATTAACCAAAAATTAAGTTTGCTCTCACAAAAAAATAGTTGTCGCCCCCATAAGGCAATTATTTGTTTAAAAAAATGAAACTTAGGAGTTACAAGCGATGAAAGAAAAAAAAATGCATTGATATGCATAGAAGGAAGTAGTAATTTTTAGAAACCTAGACATTTGAGAATTTTTATTCATGAGATTATAAATTTTTTTCTGAAAATATTATGATTTATTTTTTCCGCTATTAAACAAACTTTCTGGATCTGTCACTTGGTAAATTTTTTTAATTTGAGCTCTGATTTGTTTACATACTTTATAATTTCTTAATTATATATGATTTCCCAAATAATAAACTTTTATTATTTACAAATTTAATAATGACTAACTATTTATGATTTTTCAATTAATTTAGTTATATATTATTTAATTAGTTATTTAGAGATTTATTTTGAATAGATGCTAATGTACTAAATAACTTTAGTAATTTTTATATGCTAAATACTAATGAGTTATATTTATCCCGTATTTAAATTAAAGTTTAAAAAACCCTAAGGGTTGATGTAGTGGTGTAAGAGTTCATTGCATTTGTATGAGTGAAAATGATTTTTTTAGCGAAAGAACTCATGTTTGATTCCCAAAGTGTTCAAAATTTCTTTGGCCTGGTGACAGTCACGCGCCTTAAGGGGGAATTGTCTCTAAGTCAGTGGATTGAGGAACATTCATGCTTTCTGACCTAAGATAAAAAAGAGACAAAAAAAGTTAAATTTAATATTTTTATATTTTTAAAAGAATTTATTCAATATGTATTATTGCTTTTTAATAGAGTAAATTTCAATTAAAATAATGAGAGTCATGAATAAATAATAAACTATTCGGTTAAAATCTTAATTAATCATGCACTACACATATTATATATAAGAAATATCTGGTAAGAAATAACTACTATAATATATTCATATAAGGACGTTATAATTCTTTGACTAGTATTAAACAATAATTTCCCAATATAAACTACTTTTAGGGTTGAACAAGGCAAATAAATTAGGTTTGGTTATTTATGTGTTTAATGTTTATTAAATTTATAAGATTTCTTAAATATAACAATTTTAAAAGTCGATAATATGTGTTTAGTTATTTGCTAAAAAAAAGCATATATGACTAGTTAGAAGATAAAATAAAAAAATTTCAAATTAATATTAGAATGTTAGAATAGATTTAGATGAGTACATTCAAACTACTTATCATCAATAACCACCTAAGTAAACCATAATCATTACCTTTTTCTTCTAAAAATAAATAGCCATAAAATTAACTCATTTTTTTTTCTCTAATTTAAGGTTATATTCCTAGTTGTAAGTAACCAACTAACCACGAGCATCAAACTAGAAACTATAAATATATGGAAATTAATGAATACATTTACACAACACAAAAGAGACCAACAATATTCTTGTCTTAAAGAATCAAAGACGACATTTGAGGTTTCATGGGCCAGCCAAATTCCAACATGAAGATTTGGTTCTTGTGTTTTCTTCTTCTTAGCATGGTTGCATTCAACCATGGCAAACTAGATGATCAAGAAAACATACACAACAAAATGTATGCGCTAATCGGGCGCAAACTTTTCAATGAAAATAATGACACAAAACCTATTCCTGCCAACCCTTATAGACGTGGCTGCTCTATAATACATAGATGTCGACATGGAAAACACAACTAATTAAATTTTTTACTTATATCATACTTTTCCCAAATGATATTAGATTTGTAATGCTTTTTGCATTACCGAAACACATATGTGTTTTTTTTCCTTTCTGTTGTATTATTTTTTTAAAGTATAAAAATATTATTAATAAGGATTGATTTAATGTGGAGTCTAAGGTTTGTCTAAGAAAGATCTAATCCCTCACTTGTACTATTATGTTTGTCTATATGACGAGTGTCTTTGTTATATACAATATACATTCATATGTAGATGTTCAATTGTATCTCTTTCTCATTTATATCACACATCTTGGATGTAAACCTGTATTGGTATCTTTTTTTTAGTAATTTTTGTTCTATTATTGTAAATATGCAAATTGATATTAGTTTTAACAAATACCAAACGTACTATTTTTACTATGATAAATAACAAATGAAAACACATGTGTCATATACTTGTGGAAAACATTTTAGAGAAGTATATATGCTAAAAATTATAAACAAATAATTAACTTTTGAGTTAGCGTGCTCAAACTTTAATTTGAGAGATGTTTGAGCTCAATTGATGGTCACGAGACTGTTAGCACCAAAGACATTGGATGATATTTGGTCCATACAAAATCTTATTGGTTTCATGTTAACAAATGCATTAAATTTTGACGGACTAATGAATTTCATAGGAGTAATAACAAAACTATATCATCCCAATCAAGGATGCTCCTGAGATCCTTATCCAACCATGACTTGCAAGTTATTTTTATCAATGAACTAACTAGCATCTTGTAAATGAACAAGCATCCAACCCATTGTGAAAACTAGGATTCAATATATGTTGTGTCGTTTTGAATGTCCTATTAGAGATAAATATCTTGCATAAATGTTTTTAATTGTTTTCAGGTGTACACAGAAACAACTCAACAAAATCCATATTTTGTGCCAAATTGTTAGCAGTATAAGTAATGAAACACATCATGGGAAGGATAATATTATTTGTTCCCGTTCTTTCTCCATCTCAAGTTGTCATGTGGCATAATCTACAACTGTGTGACAGCAAATACTTTCAAAGGCACTGAGTTCCACAACAATCAAAATTTATCAAGCCTGTAAATAGAAGACCAACATTAGCACAAAATATCAAGAATTCTAAAATTTTGTTAAGTGCTAAAAATCTACTCAAATTACTATATAATCCTTCAAATTAATTAGGTGTTTCAATTCTGAGATGGGTTCGGGTTTAGGTTTATAGAAGGGGATGCAGAAAAATGAAACCTAAATCCATCTCACTTTGGTTTTATCGAGTTATGGGGAATCCATTTCACATTTTTTTTTAAAAATATTTATTCATATACTTTAAATAATGATAGACTAAGTTATTAATTACATTCTAATTCAAATAATATATATGAAATAAATAAAGAATAAATAACATAAATATATTTAAGAATTAAATTTTATTTTTAGTTAAATGTATAGTTTTATATTTTTGGTATTCAATTAGCATTATAATAATATTTTTCTCCTTTAGAGGTTGCTGCATAAGACCATGCCTATGGGGGATGTCTTTGCTTCCAGTGGTTGTTTCTGAGTGTCTCAATGTAGCCTTTGCTTCTCTCCTGAAATTGTTAATAATCTTTTTTTAGATTGGCCGTTTGCAAAATTTTTGTGGAGATGGTTGGCTAGTGATATGCACTACAGTTTCAACCTTCTCTCATTCACATCCTTCTTGGCTGCTTGAGATCATTTCTCTAGCAAACAACTTCTTGATGTTGCTTTGGCTAGTTGGGATATCAAATGTTATATGGAGAATATGGATGTCAGAAATCAAGCTAGATTTCAAGATAAAAAGATTACGCCCATGAATATCATCCCTCTCATCTCAGCTGCTATATGAATTACTAGGAATGCAACCAAAGGCACAATGAAACCTTCAATTGAAGAATTTTTTTCCTTAATAAATCATATTATTTTTTGTCCTACCAAATGATCTTAAATCCATCAAATTCTCTAGTACCCGCCTCTTTGTGGTTGGATAAAAGGGAATTCTAGTGGAGCTACAAAAGGGTACCTTAGTCCTATGGCTAGTGGAGGCATTTTTAGAGATATTTGGGGAAAAGCTTTGGGAAGTTTATGTTTTAACATTGGTATTGAAATTGCTTTAATTTCAAGGAGCTATTTTGGTCATTGACACTACTTGGCAAACAGGTTGGATTAGATTTTGGCTTGACACAGACTCATCAACAATAGTTGTTCAATCTTCCTCTAAACATGCTCTTCTCCCTTAGAAGCTCAGGAATTGTTGGCTCAATTGCCTTTTTTTACCTCTCATATGCAATTTGGGTTTCTCATATTTTTAGGGAAGGTAATTCCCGTGCTAACAAATCAGTTAACCATGATCTCAAAATATATTTGTTCAATTGGTGAGACTTTGTTCCCTCTTTTAGTATAGCTGATGTTATGAGACAATTTCCCCCATAAACAATTTTTTTTTACTTAAAATTTATTAACTAAAAAATAAGTTTGCTCCAACAAAAAAATAGGTGTTGCCCCCATAAGGAAATTATTTATTTTTTAAAAAATGAAAGTAAAGAGTTACAACAGATGAAAGAAAAAAAAAACATTGATATGCATAGAAGCAAGTAGTAATTTTTAGAAACTTTGAGAATTTTTATTCACGAGATTATATATTTTGTAAAGGTTTATAAATTTTTTATGAAAATATTATGATTTATTTTTCCCCCTATTAAACAAATATTCTGGATCTGTCACTTGGTAAAAAAATTTAATTTGAGCTCTGATTTGTTTACTTACTTTATAATTTCTTAATTATATATGATTGCCCAAAGAATAAACTTTGATTATTTACCAATTTAGAGTAATGACTAACTATTTATGATTTTTCAATTAATTTAGTTATATATAATTTAATTAGTTATTTAGAGATTTATTTTGAAATGATGCTAATGTAATAAATATGATGAGTAATTTTTATATGCCAAATACTAATGGGTTATATTTATCCTATATTTAAATTAAAGTTTAAGAACCTAATGGGTTGACGTTGTGACACCCTCTACCCCATACATATATGTATTAATAATAAAAGGAATAAAAATTCAAATATTAATTAAAAGTATTTAAAACATTTTTTTTAATACAAGCCTTTCAAAAGGGTAAAAGGCTCATATTCACCTTTCTAACATCATAATAAAACTTGTTTAAATAAATAATAAATTCACTTTGGCTCAAAATAAGGCCGTCCAAAACTTCATACCATTAATATAGAACCTATACCCTAATGTCACATCCTATCAAAGCATTGTGTTCCCGTGTCCTCTAGCATGAGGTTCTTCATAGTCATCCACCTATTCATCTGCTCCCACGAACATAAGGTTCGAGATCATCACAGAATCCAAACACAAATAACACACTGGGAGTCAGTTATCACATTCCTAACTATTGAAGAGTAACGATACAAAATGTAGGTATAAATATCATAAAAGCAAAATAAAACTTACTTAAACATAGCTCACATCATTTCACCACTTTGTCATCCAACATCACATCATCACACAACACATTTCATTCATTTTCACAACATTCACGTACTCAAGGATCAAAACACAATGTCATCAAGTCAATCAATATCGATCAATACACAAGCGTTATGCAACATATACACTAAGACTCAATCTTATATGCAATGTGGTACCATGTCAGTGAAAAACCACGTCGGGCGCTTAGGAGTACATGACAAGACAAATCACACACTAGCAAGTCAGGTCACTCTCACTAGGTAAGATCATAGGGAGACCAGTCAGGGTCACGGTGTTTTGCGAGAATGCTCCAACCATATGGGATCAGCATAGGCTTAAAGTATAGAAGCAAGCTCCATGATGTTGAATCCAGATTGATTCAAGTTGTTTTGATGATAACAAATTGATGATAACAAAGATGATGACAAAAAGCCCAAGAGAATGATTTCAAGATCGAGTCAAGAACAATTCAAGAATCAAGAGAAATTTGATTTCAAGATTTAAGAAAAGATGAATTCAAGATTCAAGAGAAGAAATCAAGAAGACTTCACAAGGGAAGTATTGAAAAGATTTTTCAAAAAACAAACATAGCACAGTTTTTGTTTTTCAAAAGAAGTTTTCACAAAATTTTCTAAGTTACCAGAGTTTTTACTCTCTGGTAATCGATTACCAGATTCCTGTAATTGATTACTAGTGGCAAAGTTTGTTTTCAAAAGCTTTCAACTAAATTTACAATATTCCAATTAATTTCAAAATGGTGTAATCAATTACAGGATATTGGTAATCGATTACCAGTGTGCTTGAACGTTGAAATTCAAATTCAATTGTGAAGAGTCACATCCTTTCACAATGCTTTGTGTAATCGATTACAAGGATTTGGTAATCGATTACCAGTGACAAGTTTTGAACAAAAATCAAAAGATGTAACTCTTCCAATGGTTTTCAGTTTTTTTTAAAGGTTATAACTCTTCTAATGGTTTTCTTGACCAGACTTGAAGATTCTATAAAAGCAGGACCTTGATTTGCATTTGAAAAAGACTTACAACCTTTACAAACAACTTTTCCACATATTCCTTTACAACCTTTGAATCTCTTTGAACATTTTCTTGAACTTCTTCTTCTTCTTTTTCTTTTGCAAAAGCTTTCTAAAGTTTTATGGTTTTCCAAACCTTGAAAACAAAAGTGTGCTATATCTTTTATTCTCTTCTCCCTTTGCCAAAAAGAATTCGCCAAGGACTAACCGCCTAAATTCTTTTTGTGTCTCTCTTCTCCATTTTCCAAAAGAATGAAGGACTAACCGCCTGAATTCTTTTGTGTCTCCTTTCTCCCTTGTCAAAGAATTCAAAACGACACAGTCTGAGAATTCTTTTGATTCTTTCCTTTCCCTAAAACAAAAGATTTTAAAGGACTAACCGCCTGAGAATTCTTTTGTTACCCCTTCACAAAGTTTCGAAGGACTAACCGCCTAAGAACTTTGTCTTAACACATTGGAGGGTACATCCTTTGTGGTACAAGTAGAGGGTACATCTACTTGGGTTGTTGTGACTGAGAACAAGAGAGGGTACATCTCTTGTGGATCAGTTCTAGTGGAGGGTACATCCACTAGGTTGTTCAAAGAGAACAAGGGAGGGTACATCCCTTGTGGATCTTTGCTTGTAAAGGATTTTACAAGGTTGAAAAGAAATCTCAAGGACCGCAGGTCGCTTGGGATTGGATGTAGGCACAAGTTGTTGCCGAACCAGTATAAATTCTTGTGTTTGTCTTCTTCTTCCTTACACTCTTTAATTTCCGCTGTGCACTTTAATTATCGCTTTTACTTTTGGTTAAGTTTATATTTTTGTTCTTTACTTTCTTAACATTATAGTAAAAGCCTAAGAAAGGTAGATTTTTAATTAGTAAAGGTTCATTAATAATTAATTCAACCCCCCTTCTTAATTATTCCGAGGTCACTTGATCCAACATAAAGGAGCACTCAAACCGGGTGACCCCCAAGGCCTATACTTCGAAGAGTCTGTCAGGGCCTCTCCTTCCTGATTCAGGTCCAACCCAGAAAATATTTTAGCACACAGACTCTATCTATGAATTGTGCAAAACACCCGACTCCTCAATTGTTCTCAAATAGTTTAACTCGTCGCCCTTAAAGGGTCTTAGCATTAACTCGTCACCCTTAAAGGGTCTTAGCATTAACTTGTCGCCCTTAAAGGGTCCCAGCATTAACTCGTCGCTCTTAAAGGGACTTAGCATTAACTCGTCGCCCTTAAAGGGTCTTATAGTCATGTGATTGTACAATTCATAGTTCACAACTCAATGCACACAACATCTCAATCACATACATACACAATTTATCACATACACTCGATCTCAATCACAATGGTATAATCTCAATTAACACGTTATCATACCTCATGAATCATATACACTTTACTTATGAACTATGCAATACACACAACTACTCAATTGTTTTCAAAATCAGTTTAACTCGTCGAGTTTCCACAATGGATCCCATCACAATACTCGTCGCCCTTAAAGGGTCTTACAATTGTGTGATTGCATAGTTCATAGCTCACAACTCAATACACATGTATTTTACCTTTAATCACAAGTTAAATTTATCACATACTCACAATTTGAATCACAATTTCTTAATCTCAATATAACAATTCATACAAATGGTTTTATCACAACATGGGGAGTAAAACCCCTCAAATAATTTCACACAATTATATTAAAATCATACGTCAAAACATAAAAACATCAAGAACACTCAAATTTATCAATCAATTCTCATAAGAACATCAATTGATACGTAAAACATAACAATATTGTATTGATAATCTTAAAGGAAAATTTATAATTCAATAAACATCCCAAAATAAATCTCAATCTAATCCTCTAAGGATCCCTACACATGTTCATTCTAACCCCAATTGCGATAAACTCATCCCTTACCTCTAAGTGGGATCATGTGTCTTCCAACAACGATAGCGGCATCTCTAGCAAGTTCCTGAGATTCCTCAATTTTTTCCTCTGATTGCTCTGATAGGGTTCCCAAACGTTAGAGAGAAGAATGGATTGAAACCTCCATTTTATACTGTCTTTGTGCGATTCTTTTTTCTCCCTCCATGGATATTATTCGCAAATCCCAATGGTCAAAGTTTGCAAAATTGAACCATGAACCACGTATTAAAATTTTATGGCAATCCAACGGTTAACAAATTCATGATCGTAGTTTTACCGAGACAGTTCTGGGTTTCTGCGGGAAAAGAAAAGGCTATGATGCAAAGTGTATTTCTCTCAGCTCCGACATGATTTCTAAATTCCCAACGGTCAAAAGGCTCATAATTGAGTTTCAAACCTGGTTCTTAAATTTAACGACGATCCAACGGTGAATACGTCTGAGATCCTTGTTTTTATAAGACAGGTTTGGTGATCTGCGAAAAAAGAGAGAGTTTTGGGAGGAGAAGAGAGAAAAACGAAAATAAGGCGAAAAGGAGGCATCGTCGGTCTCAAACCTGACCTAACATATCTCTATTTATACCTAGGGTACTCACAACTTATTATTTACTCTGTTTATTTATTTTTATTATTTTATATAAATGAACTCTATTTTATTTCCTATCAAATGAATAAATCATATATATATATATATATATATATATATATATATATATATTTCAAAGCATTATTTTATTATAACTATTTTTTCTTTATTTATTTAATTATAAAAACCTCACCATTCTCTAAAACTTAATTTACTTATTTATTTTTACTAAAAAGCCTTTTTAATTTATTTATGAAAAAATGGGATGTTATAGACACAGTGGTGTAAGGTTTCATTGCATTTGTATGAGTAAAAATGATTTTTTTAGGGAAAGAACCCATGTTTGATTCCGACAGTGTGCAAAATTTCCTGGGCCCGGCAATAGTCACGCGCCATAAGGGGAAGGTCTCTAACCTAGTGGATTGGGGAGCATTCGTGCTCTCTGACCTAAGACAAAAAAAAAGTTAAAGTTTAATATATTTATATTTTTAAAAGAATTTATTCAATATGAATTATTGCTTTTCAATACAATAAATTTGAATTAAAATAATGAGAGTCATGAATAAATAATAAATTGTTCAGTTAAAATATTAATTAATCAAGCACAGCACATATTATATAAAAGAAATATCTGGTAAGAAATAGGTACTATAATATATTCATATAAGGATATTATAATTCTTTGACTAGTATTAAACAATAGTTTCCCAATATAAAGTACTTTTAGGGTTGAACAAGGCAAATAAATTAGGTTTGGTTATTTATGTGTTTAATGTTTATTAACTTTATAAGATTTCTTACATATAATAATCTTAAAAGTAGATAATATGTGTTTAGTTATTTGCAAAAAAAAAAAAAAAGCATATAAGACTAGTTAGAAGATAAAATAAAAACATTCCAAATTAATATTAGAATGTTAGAATAAATTAAGATGAGTACATTCAAACTACTTATCATCAATAACCACCTAAGTAAACCATAATCATTACCTTTTTCTTCTAAAAATAAACAGCTATAAAATTAACTCATTTTTTTTATCTCTAATTTAAGGTTACATTCCTAGTTGTATGTAACCAACTAACCACGACCATCAAACTAGAAACTATAAATATGTAGAAATTAATGAATACATTTACACAACACAAAAGAGACCAACAATATTCTTGTCTTAAAGAATCAAAGAAGACATTTGAGGTTTCATGGCACAACCAAATTCCAACATAAAGATTTGGTTCTTTTGTTTTCTTCTTCTTAGCATGGTTGCATTCAACCATGGCAAACTAGATGATCAAGAAAACATACACAACAAAATGTATCAGCTAACCGGGCGCAAACTTTTCAATGAAAATAATGATATAAAACGCATTCCTGCCAACCCTTATAGACGTGGCTGCTCTATAATACATAGATGTCGACATGGAAAACACAACTAATTAAAATTTTCACTTATATCATACTATTTCCAAATGATATTAGTTTTGTAATTCTTTTTGCATTATGAAAACACTTATGTATTTTTTTTCTTTTCTGTTGTATTATTTTTTTAAAGTATAAAAATATTATTAATAAGGATTGATTTAATGTGGAGTCTAAGGTTTGTCTACGAAAGATCAAATCCCTCAATTGTATCGCTTATGTTTATCTATCACTCTAAATTAATATGACGAGTGTCTTTGTTATATATAATATACATTCATATGTAGATGTTCAATTGTATCGCTTTCTCATTTATATCACACATCATGGATATAAATCTTTATTGGTGTCTTTTTTTTAATTAATTTTTGTCCTATTATTGTAAATAAGATTATTGATATAAGTAGTTTTAAGAAATACCAAACTTACTATTTTTACTTTGATAAATAACAAATGAAAACACATGTGTCATATACTAGAGGAAAACATTATAGAGAAGATAATATGCTAAATATTATAAATAAATAATTAACTTTTGAGTTAGCTTGCTCAAACTTTAATTTGAGAGATGTTTGAGCTTAATTGATGTTTCCTAAGACATTTAGCACCAAAGACATTGGATGATATTTGGTCCATAAACAATCTTATAGTTTTCATGATAACAAATGCATTAAATTTTGATGGACTAATGAATTTCATTGGAGTAATAACAAAGGTATATCGTCCCAAACAAGGATGCTATTTAAATCCTTATCCTATTGTCCAACATGACCTGCAAGTTATTTTTATCAATGAACTAACCAGAATCCTGTAAATGAACAAGCATCCAACCCATTGTGAAAACTAGCATTCAATATATGTTGTGCCATTTTGAATGTCCAATTGGAGATAAATAACTTGCATAAATGTTTTGAATTGTTTTCAAGTGTACATAGAAACAACTCAACAAAATCCATATTCTCTGCAAAGTTGTTAGCAGTGTAAGTAATGAAACACATCATGGAAAGGATAATATTATTTGTCCCCATTCTTTCTCCATCTCAAGTTGTCACGTGGGATTCTCTACAAAATTACCAACCTTAACATCAAAATATCAAGAATTCTAAAAATTTGTTAAGTGCTAAAAATCTACTCAAATTACTCTATAGTCCTATAAATTAATTAAGTGGTTCAATTCTGAGATGGGTTCAGGTTTAGGTTTATAGAAGGGGATGCAGAAAAATGAGACCTAGATCCATCTCATTTGGGTTTTATCGAGTTATGGGGAACCCATTTCACATTTTTTTAAAAAATATTTATTCATATACTTTAAATACATCATAGATTAAGTTATTAATTACATTTTAATTCAAATAATATATAAGAAATAAATAAAGAATAAATAACATAAAACCCAAACCCTTCAAACCCCACCATAAAAGCCAAACCTTTTATATTTTTGGTTTTCAATTAGTATTATAATGATATTTTTCTCCTTTAGAGGTTGTTGCCTAAGACCATGCCTACGGGGGATGTCCTTGCTTCCCGTGGTTGTTTCTTTGCGTCTCAATGTATAGCCTCTTCTTCTCTCCTAAAATTGTTAATAATCTTTTTCTAAATTGGCCTTTTGTGAAATTTTTGTGGAGATGGTTGGCTAGTAATCTGCACTGCAATTACAACCTTGGCTCATTCACTTCCTTCTTGGTTGCTTGTGATCGTTTCTCTAGCAAACAACTTCTTGATGTTGCTTTGGCTAGTTGGGATAGCAAATGTTATTTGGAGAATATGGATGTCAGAAATCAAGCTAGATTTCAAGATAAAAAAATTACGCCAATGGATATCATCCTTCTCATCTCAGCTGCTATATGAACTACTAGGAGTGCCACCAAAGGCACAATGAAACCTTCAATTGAAGACTTTTTTTCCTTAAAAAAATCATATTATTTTTCATCCTACCAAATGATCTTAAATCCGTCAAATCCTCTTGTACCCGCCTCTTTGTGGTTGCATAAAAGGGAATTCTGATGGAGCTATGAAAGGGCACCCTGGTCCTATTGCTAATGGAGGCATTTTTAGAGATATTTGGAGAAAAGCTCTGGGAAGTTTATGTTTTAACATTTTCTAAAATTTGTATAATTCCCCAATTTAGTTATTTTGTGGTAAGTTTGTAAATAAATCTTGTTTTATTGTTAAAGCTGTCTCTAGAATATTTCCATTGGATTTGATGATGAAATCTGTGCAATTTCAGGTTAAAAAGAGGCGAAGTCATGAAGTGCTAAACGTGACAATTGAGCTCAGCTCATCAGTTGGGCTAAGCGCGCATCAATTTCTAAGCGTAGCTTCATCATGCTAAGCGCGACAGAAGAATCTGGCAGAGTATCAATATCAAGGTCGCGCGCTAAGCGCGAGATCAGTGCGCTAAGTGGAGTAGTTGTCTTCAGCTAGGCTCAACGCATGACTGGCGCTAAGCTCAAATCCACTTACTCACACTAAGCAACACATCATGGATTCAGAGCCTATTTAAAGCCTGTTTTGTGTAGAATTAGGGTACAAGTAAGTAGACAGAGAATTCCAGAGCACACCATAATGCCTATTTCGGGAAAAGAGCTCTGGAGACAGCAAGAGGAGTAGCTTTTGCAGAGAGACTTAGGTTTTGTAATTAGAGAGAGATTAGTGAGTTGTAGAGTGATTGTGAGATGCTGAGAAAAGGAGGAGGGATCCCCCTTCTTATGTAAGGAGTAGTTATTCTCTACTCTTAATCTTATTATTGTTAGGGTTTTTCTGTATGGCTGGATAAACACCCTTGTTGGGAATTTCTAATGAACAATTGGTGTAAATACTTTATATCCAATTGATTGTGTTTTCTGTGTTCAATGCTTCTTTCAGTGCTTAAATTTTGCATGCTCTTGGTCTGATCACCCATTTGTGTGCATAGTTAGGTGACTTTAGCATTGGGAAATGTACTGTTGCCTTAGAACTTGATTGAAGCAGGATTGAAACTTAGTCTTAAATTAGGGATCTGCAAATTAAGTTTTGGTTTTAAATATGTTGTTACAATAATGCTGTTTGGTCTAAGTCAAGTCCAACAAGAGGGATCTGAGGACAAAGCTTAGGTTAAATTAGTCTAAACTTTCGTAAGCTATTTAAGCTGAGTCTAGTCCAACAAGAGGGATCTGAGGATGAAGCTTAGTTTAAGTTAGTCTAAACCTAGGAGGGCTGTCTAAATTAAGCCTAGTCCAACAAGAGGGATATGAGGACGAAGCTTGGATTGATTCAGTCTAACTAGGGATCGAGGTTTAGTAGTTTAGGCTACAACGTAGAGCATAAAAGCATGATTGATTAGAGAAACATCTTTATATACATCAGCTTGTTTGTTAGAAAGACCCAACACTTTTACCTACTGTTGTCAATCTTATTTACTTGCATTTTTACTGTTTTTGGCCTTGACTTAGTTTAATTCTGTCTAAACCATCAATTATCAATGTTTCTTTCAACAATGCCTTATTTCTGAATTTAACCCTGTCTAATACTAGTTCCCTGAGTTTGATACTCGGATTCATCCGTTTTAATTTTAAATACTTGACGCCCCGGTGCGTTTTCTGGTGAATTAGATTTCCCTTGAACATATTTGTATAAAGAAAAATTAGACCAAAAAGAAACTTCAGGGGAAATCCAACAAAGTATTTATGGTGCCGTTGCCGGGAAACTAGATTCATTAGAAGAGTTTAGTTCAGTTTTACGACATTGCTTTATATTTTTCTCTTTGATTCATTGATTCTTTATGTTCATATTTTAGTTACTGTACATTCATTGTTCTTTTGAACTGGGTAATTGCTGTTTTGTTTTCTTGTATGCAAAAAAGATCTACTACAGGTGATTTGATCCCCATTGATTTGGAGATTAGTGGCACTTGTAGAAGGCGTCATTCAGAGAGAATTAGAAATTTTTTGCAGGATTTAGAAGCAGCAGCAACTCCAGAAGAAAAACCTCAATCTTCCGAGGCATCTTCTAGTTTTCCTATTGCAGGGCATTCTTATATAGAACCTGTTGAAGATCCAATCATGGTTGAAGAGCCAAGAAGAGTAACCCTGTAGGGTTATTCAAGTTCTACTGTGCCACAATTTTTCACCAGTATTGCATAGCCAGAAGTTCAAGCACAGACAATTATATATCCTCCTTCTTTGATACAGCTGATTCAAAATAATATGTTTCATGGTCTATCCAATGAAGACCCTTATGCTCACTTGACCACCTATATAGAGATATGCAATACTATCAGGCTAGCGGGTGTGCTTGCGGATGCAATCAGGTTGAGTCTATTCTCATTTTCTTTAGTTGGAGAAGCTAAGAGATGAATTCATTCTTTTAAAGGAAACAATCTGAAGTCATGGGATGAAGTAGTAGAAAAGTTCTTGAAGAAGTACTTCCCTGAATCGAAGATTGCAAAAGGCAAAGCTGTCATCTCTTCCTTCCACCAATTTCCAGATGAATCGTTGAGTGAGGCACTTGAAAGATTCATGTTCGATCAAGTGGCCTCGGAATAATGAAGAAGGGAGGGGTTGAATTAATTATTAATGTGTCTTGACTAATTAAAAAATTATCCTTCTTAATGTTACTAGATTCAACTAGGCTTTTACTACTAAGTTAAGAAAGTAAATAACAGAAACAATAACTTAACCAAAAGTAAAAGCGGCAATTAAAAGTACACAATGGAAATTAAAGAGTGTAGGGAAGAAGAAGACAAACACAAGATTTATACTGGTTCGACAACAACCCATGCCTACATCCAGTCCCCAAGCAACCAATGTGTCATACCCTAATTTCGTTCGGGGACCATCCATTGTTGGGATGCGACCCTCGTTTGACCACTTCGAGGTACTTGGCACCCATCGTTAGACAATTCGTGAAGTTCCGAGACATGCTGGAAGTCAAAAGAAAACATTGTAGCATAATCCGTGAAGTTCCGTGACATGCCGGAAATTAAAAGGAAGTGTTAGTGCGCAATCCGTAAAGTTCCATAACATTCTGGAAGGCAAAAAAAGGATGATTATGTAATCCGTAAGGTTCCGTAACATTACGGAAGGAAAACAAGTATCGTTACGTAATTCGTAAGTTTCCGTAACATTACGGAAAAAGAATCAGCAAAAAAGGGCAAGGGGGTGCAAATAGCAACCAGGCCCATTTGGGCCTTCTAGGAAGTTCTCCAGAAGGCGGTGCCTTCTGGAGGAAGCAACCTAGCTCGCCTAGGCGAGCTGGGTGGCAAGCTTCTCCTTCCTTTTCCTATAAATAGGGGAAGGAGGGAAGAACAAAAATGTTCAACCCTCCTGGTATCTGGGATTCACTTAAAATTAGTGAGAAAAATTATTTCCGTGAAGAAAATCCAAGCCGAGGCGCTTCCGTAATGCTTCCATGACATTTCCGTGGGTGATTTCGCGAAGATTTTCAACCGTTCTTCGTCGTTCTTCGTTTGTTCTTCGTTGTTCTTCGGTCTTCAACCGGTAAGTTCCCAAAATCGAACTTTTCAATTCATTCTATGTACCCTTAGTGGTCCTCATTTGTTTCGCGTGCTTTTATTTTCATTTCATTTACTTTTCGTACCCCCTTTTGACGTGCTTTAGTCATTTATTTAAGTCATTTTCTCGCCTAATCAAAAATAAAATAAATTTCCACCGATCATTTGTATTGTAACATCCTTTAATTTCTGTTGAAATGAATTTCGACCGTTCGGTCATGCCGTAACCATATTTAAAACAAAAAAGAGGCAAAATAATAATATAATAATAAAAAATATCTTTTAGTAAAATAAATCAAAAAAATCAATCGGACGTTTTCTTTGGGATTTCCTTTTCTTAATCGAATCGACTAATAACCAAAGTGAAACTAAAGCTAAAATCAATTCATAAACCAAACTTTTTGTCATTGCCTGAAAAAGCCATTTCTAAAGGACCAACGCCTTGAAATGGTATTTTCCGTTTTTTTTTTGTTAAATGTAGATTTCTAAAAGCCTAAAATCAACATGTAACTTTATTACCTCTTTCAAAAAATAAAGAGATCATTAATGGTCCAATGCCTTAATGTTTTCTCTCCTTTCAAAAGAATCGAAAGATTGTTTAATGGTCCAATGCCTTAAATGACCTTTCATTCAATAAAAACATACTTTGCAAAAAAGATAAAAAATAACTTAACAAAACGTTTTGTTCACAAAGAACTACGTAGGCCTGATTTCCTTATCACAATTGAGGAATACGTAGGAGCAAAGGGAAACACCCTTGTTGACCACAAAAAGATGAAAATATAAAAAGGCATAAAAAGACATAAGAACGTAAAAAGGGAAAATAACATGAATTGAAGTCATATTTGCACATTTGATTAAAGGCTGCCGTCCCTTGTGACGGACGTGTGGGGTGCTAATACCTTCCCTGTGCGTAAATACAACTCCCAAACCTTTCATTTAAAGTTCATAGACTACATCTTTTCCGGTTTTTTCGACGTTTCCCTCAAATAAACATTGGTGGCGACTTCGCGCGTATTCCTTTCTTGGAAGACGCACCCATGAGTCATGCGTCACCCTCCCGCCGAAGGGTAGGTTGCGACAGTTTGCGACTCCACTAGGGACTGTTTTTTTAGAGAGTTAGGCCATTTAATCTTGTGCGATGTTTTATCATGACTTTCTCCTTTGTTGGTTTCCCTTTATTTTTCTTATGTTCTTCTGTATATAACTCTTTGATGCTTTTAGTGCGTTTTAAAATGTATGCATGAGGTAAATATTTATTCATTTGATGCACACAAACACCAACACTATTTGCACACACGGTAAGTTGAAAAAAGGGCCCTATACCTGGGCTCATGGGAACATAAGGAGTGGAGGTGAATCTGTGATCATGCTAGGTCTCCGACTTGCTTGACTACAGTGAACCCTTATCTATAGTTTTTCTCTTTGATAACATGTTGTTGCTAGTAGTCCCTACTGTTGCAATATGTTCTTCAAAGGGGATGATACCTCTAGAGACCATCAAGAGAGATATGACCACCTTGGAAATTATCACTAAAAGCCCTTTTAGCTCACTCCCATGTAGGTCCCTAAAATAGGGGCACGGAGCAAAAACGCCGCGTGCCATTTTTCACACTGCCATGCATAAGTGTCATGTACCCTTTTGCTTATATTTGTTTATGTACATCCCCGTGTTATGCCTTTCGCATATGCATCATGCACGGGTGGCTTACCCTTATGGATTACCACCTAATTACACGCCGCCAGTCATGCATGATGATGCGGGTCATGCCTCTTCCCCCATCCTTGAAGGGAAGCCTCCTCGACAGCCCGACGAGGTCCATGAAGATCATCGAGAGTATGCCCAAGGGGATGTCGATTTCTACCCCCCGATTCCCGTTGAGGGGCCGACACCCAACACATTACCTCAGCCCAACCTCACAGCACAACCAATATTTTTGTCCACAGAAGGACCACCCCCGGTGGCCGAAGAAAGAAGGAAACTCGATCTCCTCGAGGAGAGATTGAGAGCTGTTGAAGGCTTCGGTGACTATCCGTTCGCGGACATGACGAATCTTTGCTTGGTACTGGATGTCGTCATCCCCCCAAAATTCATAGTGCCCTATTTCTACAAGTATAAAGGGACGACTTGTCCTAAGAACCATCTCAAGATGTATTGTCGCAAGATGGGGGCACACTCTAGGGATGAAAAGTTGTTAATACACTTTTTCCAAGATAGCTTGGCTGGAGCTGCGGTTGTTTGGTACACTAATCTAGAAGCTTCCCGCATCCGTACTTGGAAGGACCTGATTACTGCTTTCCTAAGGCAATATCAATATAATTCCGATATGGCTCCCGATCGCAGTCAACTACAGAATATGTTTAAGAAGGAAGGTGAGACCTTTAAAGAATATGCACAGCGGTGGAGAGACCTGGCAGCACAAGTGGCCCCTCCCATGGTCGAAAGGGAGATGATTACCATGATGGTAGACACCTTGCCAGTGTTTTACTATGAAAAGTTGGTAGGCAACATGCCTTCCAACTTTGCGGACTTGGTATTCGCCGGGGAAAGAATCAAAGTAGGGTTGAAAAGAGGGAAGTTCGATTACGTTTCCTCCACAAGTGCCAATGCTAAGAGAATCGGAGCAACTGGGGCAAAAAGGAAGGAAGGAGATACCCATGCCGTCACTTCGGCGCCCGCATGGGTCAAGCCCCCGCAGACCTCTCATGGTACACATCAGTACGTGCAACATCATCCGAGCTTTTCAGCTCGCGCAGGGAACTCCTCTAATTTTGCACCCGTACAGTCTAAGGCGCCCGCCCCCATCCAGAGGGAGGCCCCCCAAGCTTTGGCTCCAACCACGACTCGTCCGGCCAGCAATGCCTACTTTGGCGCTAGTTCCAACGCGATGAGGAACTTTCCCCCGAGGCCAATTCCAAAATTCACCCCACTCCCAATGACGTATGAAGACCTCTTGCCGTCCCTCATCACCAACCAACTGGCCGTAATAACTCCCGTGAAGATCTACCAACCCCCTTTCCCAAAATGGTATGATCCTAACGCAACTTGCACGTACCATGGGAAAACCCCAGGCCATTCCATCGAAAAATGCTTGGCCCTTAAATACAAGGTCCAACATTTGATAGATGCCGGATGACTGACTTTTCAAGAGGATCGGCCCAACATAAAAACCAACCCGCTCGCCAATCATGGAGGGGGATCGGTTAATGCCATTGAGTCAGATAGGCCGCTTAGGTCTAAGCCTTTAAAGGACGTGGCGACCCCTAGGAGCTTTATCTTTGAGGCCCTACAAAAGGGAGGTGTAATTCCCCACGGTGGGCATGAAGAGGATTCTTGTTTGTTGCATCCCGGCGAGCTACATAACATGGAAACATGTTTAGCAGTGGAGGAATTGTTGCAATGAATGATAGATCAAGGCCGACTGGAAGTCGGTGATGAGGGGAGGGAAGAGCAACATATATATATGCAGTCTGCGAATGAGAGAAGTTTTGGAAAGCCTAAACCTTTGGTGATATATTTCACCAAGGACGCAGCTTCACAAAAGACCAGATACCCCTCGACAGCTAAACCTGTTCCTTTCCCATAGCAAAACAGCCATGCAGTCCCATGGAGGTATACACCTCCAAGTGAAAAGGAAGAAGAAGCCACCAACATCAGCTCGTTGTCGGCCAAGGTAACCAACATCACAGGGCTGAGCGGTGTGACCCACAACGGTCACGTGTTTGCACCCCCTGACCTGCCAATACAACCCGCAAGCGTTAAGGGAAAGGCAAAGATGGAGGAAGAACGAAATGACAAGACGACCCTCACTCCAAACGAGGATATTCCAGTGAAAGGTCTTCCAGAGAAAAGGGATGGTCGCGGCAAGAAGGAAGTGTCGCTAGAGGAAGTAAGCGAGTTTCTCCGCATTATTCAGCAGAGCAAGTTCAAGGTCATTGAGCAGCTCAATGAAACCCCGGCTAGGGTCTCTCTTTTGGAATTACTCATGAGCTCTGAGCCTCATCAGGCTTTGCTAGTAAAGGTCTTTAACAAAGCTCATATGGCCCAAGATATTTCTGTAGAGGGCTTTGGAGGACTCGTCAATAATATCATCGCCAACAACTATCTCGCCTTCGCCGAAGAAGAAATCCCTGTTGAGGGGAGAGGGCATAATAGGGCTTTGCATGTATCAGTCAAGTGCATGGACCACGTCGTAGCCAAGGTGCTCATCGATAACGGTTCCAGTTTAAACGTAATGCCCAAAAGCACTTTGGAGAAATTACCGTTTAATGCTTCTCATCTAAAGCCAAGTTCCATGGTAGTTTGTGCCTTTGACAGCACCCGTCGAGAGGTTTGGGGAGAGATCACCTCCCTGTATAGATAGGCCCCCATACCTGTCAGGTTACCTTTCAAATAATGGACATTAACCCCGCTTACAGCTGCCTTTTGGGGCACCCGTGGATCCACTCGGTGGGAGTCGTTTCCTCTACACTCCACCAAAAATTGAAATCCGTAGTAGAGGGGCATTTGGTTATTGTATCGGGCGAGGAAGACATCTTGGTGGGTTGCCCGTCCTCTATGCCATATGTGGAAGCCGCGAAAGAGTCATTAGAAACAGCCTTCCAGTCTTTTGAGGTGGTGACCATTGCCTCTGTAGATTCCTTCTCTGGGCAACCTTGCCTGTCCGATACAGCAGTAATGGTGGCCCGAGTGATGTTGGGGAATGGTTACAAGCCCGGAATGGGTTTAGGCAAAGACAACGGCGGCATAACCAACCTGATAAGCGCCAAAGGAAACCGTGGGAAGTTTGGGTTAGGCTATAAACCCACACAAGCGGACATAAGGAAAAGCGTTGCGGGAAGGAAGAGCGGGGGTCAAGGCTCGCGATCGGGACAAGAAGTCGAAGGAGGCCCGCCCTGCCACATCAGTAGGAGCTTTATAAGCGAGGGTCTAGGACACGAAGGCCAAGTCATTGCGATATGCAGAGATGATTCGCCAAGTGGGTCGGATTTGGTACGACCATGCCCTCCTGGTTTCTGATTAGGAAATTGGCGAGTGGAGGAGCGCCCGGACGTTTATTCAACAAGCATAATGTAATCCTTTGTGGCTTTTAAACTCTACAGTTGGGCCTAGGCTTTAAAGTTTTCTTTTGTTAAGGCTTTATGTCTTTTGTTCCTGAATTTATAATACAAAGATCTTTCTTCATCTGTTCCTACGTCTCTATCCATTCTCATCCATTTGCATGTTTATTTCTTTACGTTTAAAACGCCAGATCCGATGACGAGTCCCTCGAAGGTACTAATACCTGGGACCCGACCATCGATTTCGAGAAAGAAACGAATCAAACGGAGGATGAAGAGGACGAGGATGTGGGACTTCCCCTGGAGTTGGAAAAGATAGTCGCCCATGAGGACCAAGAAATGGGGCCTCATCAAGAAGAGACAGAACTAGTGGACTTAGGAACCGACAGTGGGAAAAAAGAAGTAAAGATAAGCACGAGTATGACCACACCCATCCATGAAGAATTGACAGCCCTGCTAAAAGACTACCAAGACATCTTTGTTTGGTCGTACCAAGATATGCTCGGTTTGAGTTCTGACATTGTACAACACTGATTACCTCTAAATCCTGAGTGTTCCCCGGTAAAACAGAAATTGAAGAGGATGAAGCCCGAGACATCCTTGAAAATAAAAGAAGAGGTAAAGAAACAATTTGACGCTGGTTTTTTGGCTGTCGCTCGGTACCCAGAATGGGTTGCCAACATTGTACTAGTCCCTAAGAAAGATGGGAAGGTGTGAATGTGTGTGGATTATCGGGACTTGAATCGAGCCAGTCCCAAAGACAATTTTCCTTTGCCGCACATCGATATCCTCGTGGATAATACGACCAATTTCGCTTTGTTTTCCTTCATGGATGGGTTCTCCGGTTACAATCAGATAAAAATGGCGCCGGAGGATATGGAAAAGACTACCTTCGTCACCCTGTGGGGAACGTTCTGTTACAAGGTAATGTCCCTTGGACTCAAGAATGCCGGGGCAACTTATCAACGGGCTATGGTAGCTTTCTTCCACGATATGATGCACCAAGAGATCAAGGTCTATGTGGACGACATAATTGCCAAATCTAAGACCGAGGAGGAACACCTTGTCAACCTGCAGAAGTTGTTCGAAAGGCTTAGGAAGTATCAATTGAGGTTAAACCCCGCTAAGTGCATTTTCGGGGTCAAATCAGGGAAATTTCTAGGTTTCATCGTAAGCCAGAAAGGGATAGAGGTGGACCCCGAAAAGGTGAAGGCCATCCTTGAGATGCCAAAACCCCATACCGAGAGGCAAGTCTGAGGTTTCCTGGGACGTTTGAATTATATTGCCAGATTCATATCACAGCTCACTGCTATTTGTAAGCTGTTGTTCAAACTCTTACACAAAAACCAATCTGTTCGCTGGAACGAGGATTGTCAAGAGGCGTTTGGAAGGATCAAACAGTGTCTCATGAACCCTCCTGTGCTTATGCCGCCGGTACCCGGAAGGCCTCTCATCTTGTATATGATGAATTTGGATGAGTCTATGGGGTGTATGCTGGGGCAACATGACGAGTCCGGGAAGAGAGAGCGTGCTGTCTACTACTTGAGTAAGAAGTTCACGGCCTGTGAAATGAATTACTCCCTGCTCGAAAGAACATGTTGTGCTTTAGTCTGGGCATCCCACCGTCTAAGACAATATATGCAGAGCCATACCACCTGGTTGATATCCAAGATGGACCCGGTTAAGTACATCTTTGAAAAGCCTGCTCTCACAGGACGGATCGCCCAGTGGCAAGTCTTGCTATCCGAGTTTGATATAGTTTACGTCACCCAAAAGGCGATAAAGGAAAGCGCCTTAGCAGATTATTTGGCTCAGCAGCCTCTCAACGATTATCAGCCCATGCATCTCAAATTCGCAGATGAGGACATCATGGCCTTGTTTGAGGAAAAACTAGACGAGGACCGGGACAAGTGGACCGTATGGTTTGACGGAGCGTCAAACGTTCTAGGCCATGGCATTGGAGCAGTATTGGTCTTTCCAGACAATCAATGAATACCTTTCATGGCCAGGTTGGGATTTGACTGCACCAACAATATGGCCGAGTATGAAGCGTGTGCCCTGGCCGTCCAGGCGGCAATTGACTCTAATGTCAAACTGCTCAAAGTGTACGGGGACTCGGCACTGGTGATTCACCAGCTGAGAGGGGAATGGGAAACTAGAGACCCCAAGCTAATACCCTATAAAGCCTATATCAAGGAGTTGGCTGATTCCTTTGATGAGATCTCCTTCCATCACGTTCCCCGGGAGGAAAATCAAATGGCGGATGCGCTTGCTACTTTGGCATCCATGTTCCAGCTAACACCGCACGGGGATCTACCATACATTGAGTTCTGGTGTCATGGCAAACCCGCACATTGTTGTCGGTTGGAAGAGGAACGGGATGGTAAGCCGTGATATTTTGATATCAAGCGATATGTTGAAAGCAAAGAGTACCCACCGGAGGCTTCCGACAATGATAAAAGGACATTGAGGAGATTGGCGGCCGGCTTCTTCATGAGCGGGAGCATACTATATAAAAGAAACCATGACATGACTCTCCTGCGATGCGTGGATGCCAAAGAGGCGAACCGCATGATCGAGGAAGTCCACGAGGGTTCATTTGGAACGCACGCCAATGGGCATGCTATGGCCAGGAAGATCCTGAGAGCAGGTTATTACTGGCTCACCATGGAAAGTGATTGCTGCATCCATGTAAGGAAATGCCATAAATGTCAAGCGTTTGCGGACAATGTCAATGCTCCGCCACATCCTTTGAATGTTATGTCTGCCCCTTGGCCTTTATCCATGTGGGGGATAGACGTCATAGGGGCCATCGAACCCAAGGCTTCGAACGGTCATCGTTTCATTCTCGTGGCAATAGATTATTTCACCAAATGGGTCGAAGCGGCTTCCTACACCAATGTCACGAGGAGTGTAGTGGTCAAATTCATAAAGAGGGAGCTGATTTGTCGGTACGAACTCCCTAGGAAGATCATTACTGACAATGGCAACAATCTGAATAACAAGATGATGCAGGAGATGTGCGCGTGTCATACCCTAATTTCATCCGGGGACCTTTGCTTGATGACATGCGACTTTTGTTTGGTCCTTGTAAGGTGCTTTGCACCCATCATTAGGCAATTTGTGAAATTCCAGGACGTGCCGGAAAACAAAAGAAAATATTGATGCACAATCCGTAAGGTTCTGTGACACACCGGAAATCAAATGGAAGCATCGTTGCACAATTAGTGAGGTTCCGTAACATTCCGTAAGTCAAAAAGGGGATGATTATGTAATCCACAAGGTTCCGTAACATTACGGAAAGAAAACAAGTATCGTTACGAAATTCGTAAGTTTCCGTAACTTTACGAAAAAAGAATCACAAAAAAAAAGGCAGGGGGTGTACTTAGTAAAAATGGGGGTGCAAATAGCAACCAGGCCCACTTGGGCCCTCCAGAAGATTCCTCCAGAAGGCTGTTGCTTCTGGAGGAAGCAACCCTGCTCGCCTAGGCGAGTTGGGTGGCAAGCTTCTCCCTCAATTTTCTATAAATAGGGGGAGAAGTGAAGTGAAAAAGGGTTCAACCCCTTAGGCACTTCTCTCTCTTTAGAATTTGCTTGGAAAAATTGTTTCCGTGAAGAAAATCTAAGCCGAGGCGCTTCCGAAACATTTCCGTAACGTTTCCGTGAGGAATTTCGCGAAGGTTTCGACCGTTCTTCGACGTTCTTCATTCGTTCTTCATCGTTCTTCGATCTTCAACGGGTAAGTACCTCGAACCAAGCTTTTCGATTCATTCTATGTATCCGTGGTGGTCCACATTGTGTTTCGTGTATTTTTATTCTCGTTTCATTTACTTTTTATACCCCCTTTTGACGTGCTTAAGCCATTTTATTTAAGTCATTTCTCGCTTAACCTAAAAATAAAATAAATTTCCACCGATCGTTTGAATTGTATTATCCGTTAACTTCGGTTAAAATGAATTCCGACCGTTCGGTCGTGCCGTAACCACGTTGGAAATAAAAAAAAGAGGTAAAATAATAATATAATAATAAAAAAATACCTTTTAGTAAAATAAAGCGAAAAATCAATCGGACGTTTTCTCTTTGGGATTTCTCATTCTTAATCGAATTGACTAATAACTAAAGTGAAACTAAGGCTAAAATCAACTCGCCTAGTCAAGCTCGTCCATAAAAATAGGTTTTTGAAGTTTGTCATTTCAATTTCTTACTAAGTAAAATGGATCATTTTCAAGGTCCAACGCCTTAAAATGATCACCTGTTAAGTAAAAAAGAAATCACTTGATAAAAAAGAACTACGTAGGTCTGATTTCCTCATCGCAATTGAGGAATACGTAGGAGCAAAGGGAAACACCCTTGTCGACCACAAAAAGAGTAAAAATATAAAAAGGGTATAAAGGATATAAAGACATAAAAAGGGAACATAAAAAATCAAAGTCATGTTTGCACATTCGATTAAAGGCTGCCGTCCCTTGGGACGGACGTGTGGGGTGCTAATACCTTCCCCGTGCGTAAATACAACTCCCGAGCCTTTCACTTAAAAGTTCGTAGATCGCGTCTTTTCCGGTTTTTCCGACGTTTTTCTCAAATAAATGTTGGTGGCGACTCCGCGCGTATTCCTTTTGTGGAACACGCATCCCGCGAGTCTCGCGTCGCCCTCCCGCCGAAGGGTAGGTTGCGACAGTTGGCGACTCCACTGGGGAGTGTTTTTAGAGAGTTAGGCTATTTAATCTTGTGCAATGTTTTACCGTGACTTACCCCTTTGTTGGTTTCCCTTCATTATGTTCTTGTGTTACAAACTCTTTGTTGCTTTTAGTGCGTTTTAAAATGTATGCATGAAGTAAATATTTATTCATTTGATGCACACAAACACCAACACTATTTGCACATACTGTGAGTGAAAAAAGGCCTTATACCCGGGTTCATGGGAACATAAGGAGTGGAGGTGAATCTGTGATCATGCTAGGTCTCCGACTTGCTTGATTACAGTGAACCCTCATCTAGAGCTTTTCTCTTTGAAAACTTATTGTTGCCAGTAGTCCCTACTGCTGCAATATGTTCTTCGAAGAGGATGATACCTCTAGAAACCATCAAGAGAGATATGACTATCTTGGGGGTTATCACTAAATGCCTAGTTAGCTCTCTCCCTTATAGGTCCCTTAAATAGGGGCACGGAGCAAACACGCTGCGTGCCATTTTTTCACACTGCCATGCATAAATAGTCATATACCCTTTTGCTTATGTTCAGTGAATATTGTCATACTATGTACATTCCCGTATTGCGTCTTTTGCATATGCATCGCATACGGGTTCTGTCTTGATCCCCTCTGTAAACAAACCAACGGAGGGTCCGTGTCACCTTCTTAATAAAAAAAAACATACGTTGGGGCACTTTGCTACCCCTAGACGTTGTATCTAAGAAGGAGACGATTCCTCGAGCCCCCGCATTCCTAAGTTGCATCTGTGTCATATGCATTCCTTCATGCATTCATCCATTCCACCCATGAGATATCGGAGTTTTGATTTGCACCAGCTTTTTGTCTCACTTTAGTAAGCATGGGGACAAATCAAACCGGCAAGAGGTTTTACCAAGTCAAGGTTAAAGGCCTAGATACCACCAGCATCAAGGAATTAGGGCGGTTGATGGAACCCCTCCAAATGCAAGCCTTCCGCAAGATTTATGGAAAGATCTTAGAGTTGACCATAGCAGAGATATCCATAGAAGCCATTGCATCACTCACCCAATACTACGACCAGCCTTTGAGATGCTTCACGTTCGGAGACTTCCAATTGGTACCAACCATTGAAGAATTTGAGGAAATTCTAGGATGTCCTCTTGCGGGAAGAAAACCATACCTTTCCTCCGGGTGTCTCCCCTCTTTGAGCAGAATGGCAACTGTGGTCAAGGATTCAGCAAGAGGTTTGGACCGCATAAAACAGGCTCGGAACGGCATAGCGGGCCTACCATGGAAGTACCTAGAAGACAAGGCGAGGGGTATGGCCAATCAAGGAGATTGGGTCCCGTTTATGGATGTGTTAGCTTTGCTAATTTTTGGGGTTGTCCTCTTTCCAAATGTAGATGGTTTGGTGGACCTAGCAGTAATCGACGCTTTCCTTGCATACCACCATAGCAAGGAAAGTCCGGTGGTAGCTGTCTTGGCAGATTTATTTGACACATTTAATCGAAGGTGCGAAAAAAGTAGCGCACGGATCATCTGTTGCTTGCCCGCCCTCTGTGTTTGGTTGGTTTCACACCTGTTCCAGCAAGACACGAGGCATCCATGTCCGCTCAAGAGCCATCGCTCGTGTACTGAAAAGAGAAGAATAGATTGGGACCAGCTTTTGGCTGGGATAGGAGGTTGATGTGCCATCATTTTCTTCTATTTTCTAAACCCTTTTTGCACCATTTTAATTATTGATTGGTCTTAATTGTCAATTAATTAGGCAGTTTTATTATTTGGGCCCATTCAGCTAATTTGATGTTTTTAATCTAATTTCAGGAATTAATGAAGCATTGGGCTTGAATCTAGAATTGGGCTTGGACTTGAAGAGGGCAGACTAATTTATTCTATAAAATTAGATCTTATCTTATCTAGATATTATTTAGATTTGATCTCATCTAGATATTATTTCATCTAGATCTTATCTTATCTTATCTTATCTAGATTTGATTTGATTTTACTTATGGGCTTGGATTTAAAACATATTTGTAAGCTTTGGGGCTGAAAAAAACTATATAACAGCACCAAGGTTCTAGTTTAGGGGGCTCCCTCTCTCCCTCGCGGGAGACTCTCTCTCTCTCCTCTCTCTCTTCTATTTTTCGTTTTTAGTTTTAGTCTCTCTTCTCTTTCTCTTTTATTTTCGTTTTTTTTACAATTCCAGTTCAGACTTTTAGTTTTATCAATAAAATTTCATTCTCTATTTGATTAATGGAAGGCTAAGTCCGCAGCGTTGTTTTCCCTTGAGGATCAAGCACAGTTCTCTTTGAGGTTCTATTATTACTGTTAAATTCTGTTTAGTTTTTCCTCTTCACTAATTACTTTGAATTTGTTGCTTTTAATTCACGCATGCTTAGTGCTTGATTAATTGTCTCTGCGCTTAATTTACGTTCATGCTTAATGATCGTTTATGAGTAATTGGTGTATGTGATGCTTAATCACATAATGAATGCCTTATGTTGAATTTCGCTTAGTAATTTAATTTAGGGTTGGATTAAGTAGTTAAACTGATAAAGGATAAACTCTCGTAACCTAGGATAAGAGACTTGCTTGTGAATCAAGGGGAAGCAACGTGTTTTAATTCTGATATTTTCTAATTCACATATATTCGCTGTTTAATTTACAAAAGCAAACAACTCCCCCCATCGTTACTGTTACTGTTACTGCAAGTATATTATGAACATTTGGCTTGTCACTGCTCGTTGGGAAACGACCTAGGATCACTTCCTAGTTACTACATTTTAATGTTTATTTGATTCGGGTACGGCCTCGATCAAAGGTAGAACAATCAATTGGTTCCGCCGATGGAAGGAAGGAAAGGAGGGAGTCCTTTTCTCATGTGGAGGGTACCCAAACATTCCGCTGATAGGAACGAGGGGTTGTATTAACTACAATCCCGCGCTCGCTATAAGACAACTAGGGTACCCCATGAGGGGAGCACCGACGGAAGAAAGCATGTCTCCTTTCCTTGTGAGGGATTTCGGCGCACAAAATTTCAAGGCTATACAAGCAATCCATAAGGCATGGGAAACCCCGTTAAGGAAAGATCAAGAACTTAGGGGCATTCGTAATGGCATCATTGGTGGGTACCATGAATGGCTGAAAGTTCATATACAAGGTTTAGATTGGCTCGCCAAGTTAAAAGTCATCAGCGAAGAGAGTTTTGAAGCACCGGAAGAGGACGAAGAAGTCCAAGCTCTCAAAAGCGAGTTAGGAAAGGCGAAACTTGCCAAAGAAAAGTTCAAGTTGGCCGCTACACACATCCGGAAGGAGTGTGCCGGATTACGGGAAGAGAATGCAACTACCGCACGAGCCCTTGAACAAGAGACCAAGAGGGCTCGCAAGGAAGAGTATGGCCGGAACAAATTTCGCGGAGCTCTATGGGGTAGCAACAATGAACTCAAGCTGCGAAGGGAAGAGAGGGACCAATCGCGAGCACGTAGCATGGTTTTGAAAGAGGAGTTAGTTGCCTGTTCAAGGTCCAAAAGAAGCTTGTCTCAGCGTTTATGCGAGACGGAGACCAACATGCTAGCTATCATCGCCAAGTACCAAGAAGAGTTAGGTCTAGCCATGGCCCACGAGCATAGGATCGCGGACGAGTATGCCCAAGTATACGCGGAAAAAGAGGCTAGAGGAAGGGTGATCGACTCTTTACACCAAGAGGCAACCATGTGGATGGATCGGTTTGCTCTTACCTTGAACGGGAGTCAGGAACTTCCCCGATTATTAGCCAAGGTCAAGGCGATGGCAGACACCTACTCCGCCCCCGAAGAAATTCATGGGCTTCTCGGCTATTGTCAGCATATGATAGACTTAATGGCCCACATAATTAGAAATCGCTAGGAAACTTGTATGGTCTCTCAGACCTTGACTAGATACCACTTTTTGAAATAAAATGAGTTGGTCCCATGTTTCTACTCCAAAAAGCTTGTGCGAATCAAATCACTCCTACATTTTATCTCTAGCATGCATTCTTTCTTTCTTTACCCACTCCTCACGTTTGGTTTTTTGGGGAAAAACACCATAACTAAACGCGCCACAAGGCATCCCTATCGCACCAGATCCAAATCTAGAACGATGGGTGATCAAGAGGAGACACAAGAACAGATGAAAGCCGACATGTCGGCTTTGAAAGAACAAATGGCTTCCATGATGGAAGCCATGTTAGGAATGAGGTAGCTCATGGAGAAAAACGCGGCCACCGCTGCCGCTGTCAGTTCGGCTGCCAAAGCAGACCCAACTCTCTTGGCAACTGCGCACCATCCTCCCTCAAACATAGTAGGACGGGGAAGGGACACACTGGGGCACGATGGCAACCCTCACCTGGGATACAACCGAGCGGCTTACCCTTATGGATTGCTGCCCAACTACTCACCACCCGTCTTGCAAGACGATGCGGGCCATATTGCTTCTCCCGTCCTTGAAAGAGAGCCTCCTCAACAGCCCGACGAGGTCCACAAAGACCCTCAAGACTATGCTCGAAGGGATGTCGAGTTCTATCCCCCGATCCCCGAAGGGCCGGCACCCAGCACGTTGCCTCAACCCAACATCGCGACTCAACCAATAGTTTTGTCCACAGAAGGACCGCCCCCGACAACTGATGAAAGGAGGAAGCTCGATCTTCTCGAGGAAAGATTGAGAGCCGTGGAAGGATTTGGGTACTATCCGTTCGCAGACATGACGGATCTTTGCTTGGTACCCAATGTTGTTATTCCCCCGAAGTTCAAAGTGCCGGACTTCGACAAGTATAAAGGGACGACTTGTCCCAAAAACCATCTCAAGATGTACTATCGCAAGATGGACGCACACTCTAAGGATGAGAAGCTATTAATACACTTTTTTCAAGATAGCTTGGCCGGAGCCGCGGTAGTTTGGTACACTAATTTGGAAGCCTCCCGTATCCGTACTTGGAAGGATCTGATTACTGCCTTCCTAAGGCAATATCAGTACAATTCCGATATGGCTCCTGATCGCACTCAGCTGCAGAATATGTTCAAGAAAGAGGGCGAAACCTTTAAAGAATACGCACAGCGGTGGAGAGACCTGGCGGCACAAGTAGCTCCTCCCATGGTTGAGAGAGAGATGATCACCATGATGGTAGACACTCTGTCGGTGTTCTACTATGAGAAGCTAGTAGGTTACATGCCGTCCAGCTTCGCGGACCTAGTGTTCGCCGGGGAAAGAATCGAGGTAGGGTTGAAAAGAGGAAAGTTCGATTACGTTTCCTCCACAAGTGCAAATGCCAAAAGAATCGGGACAACAGGGGCAAAAAGGAAGGAAGGAGATGACCATGCCGTCTCTTCAACGCCCGCATGGGTCATGCCCCCGCAGACACCTCATGGTACCCATCAGTACGCGCAACATCACCCGAGCTTCTCAGCTCATACCGGGAACGCCTCTAGTTCAGCACCTGTGCAGCCTAAGGCACCCACCCAGAGGGAAGTTCCCCAAGTTCCAACTTCGAACACAACTCGCCCGGCCGGTAATTCCAACGCAACAAGGAACTTCCCTCCAAGGCCATTTCAAGAATTCACTCCACTCCCAATGACATACGAAGACCTCTTGCCGTCCCTCATCGCCAACCATTTGGCCGTGGTAACTCCCGGAAAGGTCCTCCAACCCCCTTTCCCAAAGTGGTATGACCCTAATGCAACTTGCAAGTACCATGGGGGTGTCCCGGGGCATTCTATTGAAAAATGCTTGGCCCTTAAATACAAGGTCCAACATTTGATAGATGCTGGATGGCTGACTTTCCAAGAGGATTGGCCCAATGTGAGAATCAACCCGCTCGCCAATCATGGAGGGGGAGCGATTAACGCCGTTGAGTCCGATAGGCCACGCAGGTTTAAACCTTTAAAGGATGTGGCAACCCCTAGGAGGTTTATCTTTGAGGCCCTACAAGAGGGAGGTGTGATTCCCCATAGTGGGCGTAAGGAGGATTCCTGTTTGCTGCATTCCGGCGAGCTGCATGACATGGAAACGTGTTTGGGAGTAGAGGAATTGTTACAGCAAATGATAGATCAAGGTCGACTGGAAGTTGGCAGTGAAGGAAGAGAAGAGCAGCATATATGCATGCAGTCCACGGATAGGAGCGGTGTTGCGAGGCCCAAACCCTTGGTGATATACTTCACCAAGAGCACAGCTTCGCAAAAGCTCGGACACCTCTTAGCAGCTAGACCTGTTCCTTTCCCATACCAAAATAGCCACGCAGTCCCATGGAGATATACACCTCCGAGGGGGAAGGAAGAAGAAGCCACCGACGTCAGCTCGTTGTCGGCTAAGGTAACAAATATCACGGGACTGAGTGGTGTGACCCGTAGCGGTCGTGTGTTTGCACCCCCGGATCTACCAGTCTAACCCGCGAATGTCAAGGGGAAAGCAAAGGTGGTGGAGGAACAAGATGATGAAATAGCCTTCGCTTCGAATAAAGATATTCCGGCAAAAGGCCTTCCGGAGAAAAAGGATGGTAAAAAGGAGGTGTCGCTAGAGGAAGCCAACGAGTTCCTCCGTATAATTCAGCAGAGCGAATTCAAGGTTATCGAACAGCTCAACAAAACTCCGGCCAGGGTCTCGCTGTTGGAGTTCCGAGCCTCATCGAGCTCTGCTAGTAAAAGTTCTGAACGAGGCCCACGTGGCCCAAGACATCTCGGTAGAAGGTTTCAGAGGGCTGGTCAATAATATCACTGCCAACAACTATCTCGCCTTCGCCGAAGAAGAAATCCCCGCCGAGGGGAGAGGGCATAATAAAGCTTTGCACGTATCAGTCAAGTGTATGGACCATATCGTAGCCAAAGTGCTCATCGATAATGGTTCCAGTTTAAACGTGATGCTTAAGAGCACTTTGGAGAAATTACCATTCAATGCTTCCCACTTAAAGCCGAGTTCAATGGTGGTTCGTGCCTTCGACGACACCCGCCGAGAGGATAGGGGAGAGATCGATCTCCCAGTACAGATAGGCCCTCACACCTGTCAAGTTACCTTCCAAATAATGTATATTAACCCCCCCTACAGCTGTCTGTTGGGGCGCCCGTGGATCCACTCAGTAGGAGTTGTTCCCTCAACACTCCACCAAAAGTTGAAATTCGTAGTGGAAGGGCATCTGGTCATCGTATCAGGTGAGGAAGACATCTTGGTGAGCTGCCCATCCTCTATGCCTTATGTGGAAGCCGCAGAGGAGTCATTAGAAACCGCTTTCCAGTCTTTTGAGGTGGTAAGCATTTCCTCCGTGGACTCCTTCTCTGGGCAAGCTTGCCTGTCCGATGCAGCAGTAATGATGGCCCGAGTTATGTTGGGGAACGGTTATGAACCCGAAATGGGTTTAGGCAAAGACAACGACGGCATAACTAGCCTGATAAATGCTAAAGGAAATCGTGGGAAATATGGTTTAGGCTATAAACCCACTCAGGAGGATATAAAGAGAAGCATCGCGGGAAGAAAGAGCGGTGGTCAAAGCTTGCGGTTGAGACAAGAAAGTGAAGGAAGCCCGCCCTGCCACATAAGTAGAAGCTTTATAAGCGTGGGTCTGGGAGACGAAGGTCAAGGGGTCGTGATATACGAAGATGATGTTCCGAGTACATTGGATTTGGTACGACCATGCCCTCCTGATTTCCAGCTAGGAAATTGGCGAGTGGAGGAACGCCCCGGCATTTACGCAACGAGCATAATGTAAACCTTTACGGTTTTAAAAGCTCTATAGTTGGGCCTAGGCTTTAGAGTTTTTTCTTTTGTTAAGGCTTTGTGTCTTTTGTTTTTGAATTTATAATACAAGGATCTTTCTTCATCTGTTCCTACGTCTCTACCCATTCTCCTTCATTTGCATGTTTACTTCTTTATTTCTAAAACGGCAGATCCGATGACGAGTCCCCCGAAGGTACTAATACCTGGGACCCGCTTATCAACTTCGAGCAAGAAATGAATCAAACGGAAGATGAAGGGAACGAGGATGTGGGACTTCCCCCAGAATTAGAAAGGATGGTCGCCCATGAGGACCAAGAAATGGGGCCTCATCAAGAAGAAACAGAACTAGTAGACTTGGGAATTGGCAGTGGAAAAAGGGAAGTAAAGATAGGCACAGGTATTACCGCACCTATCCGTGAAGAATTAATAATCCTGCTAAAAGACTACCAAGACATCTTTGCTTGGTCATACCAAGATATGCCCGGTTTGAGTTCGACATTGTACAGCACCGATTACCTCTAAATCCCGAGTGTTCCCCGGTAAAGCAGAAACTGAGAAGGATGAAGCCCGAAACATCCTTGAAGATAAAATAAGAAGTGAAGAAGCAATTTGACGCTGGTTTTCTGGCCGTCGCTCGGTATCCGGAATGGGTTGCCAACATTGTACCGATCCCTAAGAAAGATGGGAAAGTAGGAATGTGTGTGGATTATCGGGACCTGAATCGGGCCAGTCCTAAGGACAATTTTCCTTTGCCACACATCGATATCCTCGTGGATAACACGGCCAATTTCGCTTTATTTTCCTTCATGGACGGTTTCTCCGGTTACAATCAGATAAAGATGGCGCCAGAGGATATGGAAAAGACTACCTTCGTCACCCTGTGGGGGACGTTCTGTTACAAGGTGATGTCCTTTGGACTCAAGAATGCCGGGGCAACTTATCAACGGGCCATGGTAGCTTTGTTCCATGATATGATGCATCAAGAGATCGAGGTCTACGTGGACGACATAATTGCTAAATTTAAATCCGAGGAAGAACACCTTGTCAACCTGCGGAAGTTGTTCGAAAGGCTTAAGAAATATCAATTAAGGTTGAACCCCGCCAAGTGTACCTTTGGGGTCAAATCAGTGAAATTGCTTGGTTTCATCGTGAGCCAGAAAGGAATAAAGGTAGACCCCGAAAAGGTGAAGGCCATCCTTGAGATGCCAGAACCCCGTACTGAGAGGCAAGTCCGGGGCTTCCTGGGACGCTTGAATTATATTGCCAGATTCGTATCGCAGCTCACCGCCATTTGTGAGCCGTTGTTCAAACTCTTACGCAAAAACCAAACTGATCGCTGGAATGAGGATTGCCAAGAAGCTTTTGGAAGGATCAAGAAGTGCCTTATGAATCCTCCCGTGCTTATGCCACCAGTACCTGGAAGGCCTCTCATCTTGTACATGACAATCTTAGACGAGTCAATGGGGTGTATGCTGGGGCAACATGACGAATCCGGAAAGAAAGAGCGCGTTGTTTACTACCTAAGTAAGAAGTTCACGACCTGTGAAATGAACTACTCCTTGCTCGAAAGAATGTGTTGTGCTTTAGTATGGGCATCCCTTCGCCTAAGGCAGTACATGCTGAGCCATACTACCTGGTTGATATCCAAGATGGACCCGGTTAAGTACATCTTTGAAAAGCCAGCTCTCATGGGACGAATCGCTCGGTGGCAAGTCCTGCTATCCGAGTTTGACATAGTCTACGTCACCCAAAAGGCGATAAAAGGAAGTGCCTTAGCAAATTATTTGGCTCAACAGCCTCTTAACGACTATCAACCCATGCATCCTGAATTCCCGGATGAGGACATCATGGCCTTGTTTGAGGAAAAATTGGACGAAGATCGGGACAAATGGACCGTATGGTTTGACGGAGCGTCAAACATTCTAGGCCATGGCGTTGGGGCAGTATTAGTCTCTCCGGACAATCAATGTGTACCTTTCACAGCCAGGCTAGGATTCGATTGCACCAACAACATGGCCGAATATGAAGCATGTGCCCTAGCCGTCCAGGCAGCAATTGACTCCAATGTCAAACTACTCAAGGTGTACGGCGACTCAACGTTGGTAATCCATCAGTTGAGAGGGGAATGTGAAACTAGAGATCCCAAGCTGATACCCTACAAAGCCTATATCAAGGAATTGGCTAAGACCTTTGATGTGATCTCCTTCCATCATGTTCCCCGCGAGGAAAATCAAATGGCAGATGCGCTTGCTACTTTGGCGTCTATGTTCCAGCTAACGCCGCATGGGGATCTACCCTACATTGAATTTTGGTGTCGTGACAAACCCGCGCATTGTTGCCAAGTAGAAGAGGAACAGGACGGAAAGCCTTGGTATTTTGACATCAAGCGATATGTCGTAAGCAAAGAATACCTGCCAGAGATTGCCGACAATGATAAGAGGACATTGAGAAGGTTGGCAGCCGGTTTCTTCATGAGTGGAAGTATACTGTATAAGAGAAATCACGACATGACACTCCTGCGGTGTGTGGATGCCAGGGAGGCAAATCACATGATTGAGGAAGTCCATGAGGGCTCATTTGGAACGCACGCCAACGGGCATGCTATGCCCAGGAAGATCCTAAGAGCAAGTTATTACTGGCTTACCATGGAAAGTGATTGTTGTGTCCATGTGAGGAAATGCCACAAATGTCAAGCGTTCGCAGATAACGTCAATGCCCCACCACATCCTCTGAATGTCATGTCCGCCCCTTGGCCTTTCTCCATGTGGGGAATAGATGTCATCGGGGCCATTGAGCCCAAAGCCTCGAATGGTCATCGCTTCATCCTCGTAGCGATAGATTATTTTACCAAGTGGGTCGAGGCGGCCTCCTATATCAATGTCACGAGGGGTGTGGTGGTCAGGTTCATTAAGAAAGAGATCATATGCCGATATGGTTTGCCAAGGAAGATTATCACGGACAACGGCACCAACCTGAATAACAAGATGATGGGGGAAATATGCGAGGAGTTTAAAATCCAGCATCACAATTCCACACCATACCGGCCAAAGATGAATGGAGCCGTGGAAGCGGCCAATAAGAATATCAAAAAGATTATCCAAAAGATGACCGTGTCATACAGAGATTGGCACGAAATGCTCCCATTCGCGTTACACGGTTACCGAACTTCAGTGCGAATGTCAACTGGGGAAACGCCGTTCTCATTGGTGTATGGGATGGAGGCTGTGTTATCGTTTGAGGTAGAAGTCCCATCATTAAGGATCTTGGCAGAATCCGGATTAAAGGAATCAGAGTGGGCCCAAACGCGCTATGACCAGCTCAACCTCATTGAGGGTAAGCGCTTAACGGCCATGAGTCATGGGCCCTTGTACCAGCAAAGAATGAAGAGTGCATTCGACAAGAAGGTACACTTGCGCAAGTTCCATGAGGGAGACCTTGTGCTAAAGAAAATGTCCCATGCCGTCAAGGACAATCGAGGAAAATGGGCCCCAAACTACGAAGGGCCTTTTGTTGTGAAGAGGGCTTTTTCCGGAGGAGCCCTGGTGCTTACCAACATGGATGGCGAAGAGCTACCTTCGCCTGTGTATTCTGATGTCGTCAAGCGATATTATGCTTAGAATCTGGGGCAATTAAGGATGTCGCTGCATGTTCTTTATCTTTACGTGTTTTCTGGATTTCCCCCAGGGATTCCCCGTCTACTGTATCTCTCGTTACAATCTGTCAAAGGAATGAACGTGGATTCGAGGCTTTAGTCCTCACGTTGGTTTCAAACCTTGCATTAATTTGTGATCACCTGAGCCCTTCCGCTCAGTTCATGGGATGCCCCAAGCGCTTAATTAAAATTGAACCTAAACCGACTTTCGCTAAAATTTGCTGCATTTGAAAACATTCATGCATACGCATACGCATGCATATTGTTGTGGTAAAACAGGGGCAGGATCATCTTGAGCTACCTTCTGGGGTGGGGACAAAACATGAACAGCAGAAACCAACCAAGGTAAGACAACGACGCGGTCAGGATTGGCCATACCTGGTTGTTTATTACTTACAGGTACTTAGGAACGGATGCAACTGGGGATGGGGTCACGACCGACTGATCGTCGCCCCTTCTCTGCGCTAAACAAGCAGAGAACGTCGCTGCAAGGCAGCCCCGTATCCTTTGTATTCGCAGTTTTCTTTTACTATTTGTTTGTTTTAAAAATAAGTAATCAACGCCTAATTCTAACTTAAGTAAGTTCAAGTTAGGCAAAACGCTAACCCATAAGGAAGGAGGGGACATGGTTAATGTTCCTCTCAAAAAAAAAAAAAAAAGTGCCGGAAATGGCCCCGAGGAAGCTTGCCTCAAAGAGGTCCAGGAAGGATAAGGCGGCCGAAGGAACTAGTTCCGCTCCTGAGTATGACAGTCACCGCTTTAGGAGCGCCGTACACCAGCAGCGCTTCGAGGCCATCAAGGGATGGTCATTTCTCTAGGAGCGACGCGTCCAGCTCAGGGACGACGAGTATACAGATTTCCAGGAGGAGATAGGTCGCCAGTGGTGTGCATCACTAGTTACCCCCATGGCCAAGTTCGATCCAGAAATAGTCCTCGAATTTTATGCCAATGCTTGGCCAACAGAGGAGGGCGTGCGTGACATGAGGTCCTGGGTAAGGGGTCAGTGGATCCCGTTTGATGCCGATGCTATCGGCCAGCTCCTGGGATATCCGTTAGTGCTGGAAGAGGGCCAGGAGTGCGAGTATGGCCAGAGGAGGAACCGGTCTGATGGGTTCGATGAGGAGGCTATCGCTCAGTTGCTATGTATACCGGGGCAGGATTTTGCCCGGACTGCTGCCGGAAGGCGGGTGCGGATCATGCGCACCAACATGACCACCCTGACTCAGATATGGATGACTTTGCTGCTCAGCAACATCCTGCCCACCGATCATAATTCCGACCTCCCCCTGCCGAAGTGTCAGCTGGTGTACGCCATCCTGACGCGGATGAGCGTCCATGTGGCTCAGTTGATCGCTGATGCCATCTATATTTTTGCAGGTATGGTGCCTACTAGGCACCCTTTGGACCCAGATAAGTCCAACAGGGCCCTGGGATTTCCCGCACTGATCACAGGACTATGCCAGTCGTTTGGAGTCCCCGTGGCACCTACCAAGGTGATTCGGCCGCCCATCACCCGGGCTTTTATTGAGAAGTACTGCACCCAGAGACAGGCTCAGGGGGATGCTCCACAGGCCGCGGGCGCGCCACCACCACCTCATCAGGCTGGCCCGGCTGGGTCATTTGACATGGATCAGTATTTACGACATTTGGTTCGCCAGTAGGCAGCCAACCACCGGGCACATGTGCAGGCCCATGATTGTTTATACCAGATGAGCCTCAGCATGCAGAGCCAGGGCTTCGCTTCTTTTTCATGCCCTACTCCAGACCAGTTCAGGGCAGAGGTCGCATGGCCTGGGGATTGGCCCGAGGCCCAAGCAGGAGAGGTGCCCCCGAAAGTTCCCGGCAATGGAGAGGAGGCCCACGAGGACGAGGAGATGGCCGATTTGCTTGACTTCTTGGGAGGGAGTGGAGCTACATGACTGGGAGATCCCCAAATTCATGTTTTCTTTCGTATTTCTTTTATCATTTATATGTTATGTTTTGACTTGAGAGACTAATGTTTGTTTTTGTTGTTTCGATCGTCATTTGTACAGCGCATACATTTTTGTTTGGATTGTTGCGTTAGTGTTTACGTATCGTTACTATCAATGATGTTTGAAATTCTGGAACCGTGTAGAGTTCTTCGTTTAGGAACATTGTCCAAAAAAAAGTAATAATAATAAAATAGAACAAACAAAAATCATGATAAAAATAAAAATAAGAAAATAAAAAAGGGAGAGCAAGTAAGAAAAAAGATAGGAAAAAGGAAAATAAGTTGTTTAGCTGAAAAACCGACATGCTTTTGAAAAGAGATGACTTCAAACTTTTCTTTGAAAAAATCACCGATCATAACTAGTTTTTGAAAAAATGTGTGTACACCTGAAGGGTGAATGCTGTGAAATTTTTCCCGGACGCCCGAAATGGACTCGAATGAATGCACAAATTGATAAAAGAACATATTTTGGAAACATTGGGTTGATTTAAAATAGAGGAAATGAATCCTGAGCCCTAGCATCACATGACCATAAAAATTTGACACTTGAGTGTCCGCATAGGTGCATGCATGACCAGTTTTGCATAAAATTTCCAAATCATCATTTTTGCATTTGTGTCATGGAAATAATGTGGGGCATGCCTTTTATCCTTGAGCCAAACCAAACCCCGACATGTATCATGTCTAACCATTCTACAAACCTTGAGCCAAAATCCTGACTCAGCATAAACCTTGACCCAGGGTGAGAATGTCAATCCTTACCCTCGGAAGCAAAAAAGAAAAGATGGAAAATTTCCAATCAAAGAAAAAAGAGAAGGAAAATTTCTAATCAAAGAGAAAGCAAAAAAGGAGAGAAGGAAAATTTCCAACCAAAGGAAAAAAGGAAGCAAGGAAATTCCCAATCAAAGAGTGGGAGAAAGCGAAAAGAAAGGAAAGAAAATTCCAAGTCAAAGAAAAAAAAAGAATGGGAGAAAGTAAAAAAGGAAGAAGAAGAAGGAAAGAAAGCTCCTGATCAAGGATCGAAAGAAAACAGAAGAAATGTGCAGAAAGATCGTTGGACCAGACAATATCTGAACAATACAGAATTGTCACCAAATGAACAAAAGGAAGGAAAGGAAACCACAACCTGAAGTGGTCTTCCCCCTTTGATTGCCAACCAAAAATCCTGTGCGTCGGTGACTTGCTCGCCTCCGTCAAACAAAAACAGAAAAGGAAAAAGCCCAGAAACTCAAAAGCCGAAAAACCCACCAAAAGAACCCACTCCCAAGGAAAGTCCTATTGATCCATGATCACGCATGTAATCTTTGATTTGATAGGAAATGATTTGCAAAGTCAAGTCATGGCATATCTATGGTTCGGAATTAGGATGAAACACTTACCTGTGCGAGATTGATACACTTTGAGTGATTTTCTTCTATTTTTGTCGAACCCAGTGTTTCCTCTAAATGGTCATTTAGAAACGAAATGCTAAACATCCAGAATCTCATTTGTGGTTATGAGAAAATTTCATCAGCAGATTCTCCTTCCCCGATAGACACATTGTTTTTTGTCCGAAAAGCATATGTTGATCTGATTAGTTGGAAGTTTTATCTCTTTACTAAAGCACGTTCGCATTTTAGCGAAGAAAACACTGAGCCTATTTCTAGTCTCACAAGTTATCCAGAACTACGTAGGTCTGAGTTCCTCATTGGAGGATACGTAGGAGCAAGAGCCTCGCTTTTGTCGACCACACCGCTTTCTGTTACCATGACCCAAGAGCTGGTAGCCTGTGGAGACACCTTACGGTTATCCGCACCTCGTCATTCAGTGACCCCAAGTGTGATTGATGAGCAGAGGCCAATGTGGTCATCTGCGCCCTTTCCGGAGATGTCGGCATCTTCCGGTGGAGACTTTTTCAAGTCTCACAAGTTATCTAGAACTACGTAGGTCTGAGTTCCTCATTGGAGGATACGTAGGAGCAAGAGCCTTGCTTTTGTCGACCGCCCCACAATCTCTGTCATACTGACCCTGAGGTCATGTGACATGCAGAGACAAATTATGGTCATTCCGCACCCCTTTGCCATTCAGACACAGTCGTGTCTGATGGCACGCAAAGACAAATTATGGTCGTTCTGCACCCTTTTGTCATCCAGAGGCGGCGGGCCCGATGACATGCGGAGACAAATTATGGTCATTCCGCACCCCTTTGCCATTCAGACACAGTCGTGTCCGATGGCACGCAGAGACAAATTATGGTCGTTCTGCACCCTTTTGTCATCCAGAGGCGGCGGGCCTGATGACATGCGGAGACAAATTATGGTCATTCCGCACCCCTTTTCCATTCAGACACAGTCGTGTCCGATGGCACGCAGAGACAAATTATGGTCATTCTGCACCCTTCGTCAATCGCGGCCGACAAGCCTGTTGACACGCGGAGATTTACATCATCTTCCGCACTTACAAGATCTGTCATACTGACTTTTGAGTCACGCTGACGGGCGAAAATACCTGAGTGGTTATCCGTATAAACATTCTTTTGCTATCTGTAAGACAGAACGCTTGATAGCAGGCAGAGACTGACATCGTCTTCTGCACCTTTTGTTCCCCCGGGAACAACGAGTCATTTGCATGCGGAAATTTTATGGTCACCCGCGACTCTCGTCAACCAAGAGGAACGAAATTAGTGTCTTATCTTTACTTTCCTTTTATCTCCAATAAAAGACAAGTAAAGAGAGGCAACTGTCATACCCTAATTTCGTCCGGGGACCTTTGCTTGATGACATGCGACTTTTGTTTGGTCCTTGTAAGGTGCTTGGCACCCATCATTAGGAAATTTGTGAAATTCCGGGACGTGCCGGAAAACAAAAGAAAATATTGATGCACAATCCGTAAGGTTCTGTGACACACCGGAAATCAAATGGAAGCATCGTTGCACAATTAGTGAGGTTCCGTAACATTCCGTAAGTAAAAAAGGGGATGATTATGTAATCCACAAGGTTCCGTAACATTACGGAAAGAAAACAAGTATCGTTACGAAATTCGTAAGTTTCCGTAACTTTACGAAAAAAGAATCACCAAAAAAAAGGCAGGGGGGTGTACTTAGTAAAAATGGGGGTGCAAATAGCAACCAGGCCCACTTGGGCCCTCCAGAAGATTCCTCCAGAAGGCTGTTGCTTCTGGAGGAAGCAACCCTGCTCGCCTGGGCGAGCTGGGTGGCAAGCTTCTCCCCCAATTTGCTATAAATAGGGGGAGAAGTGAAGTGAAAAAGGGTTCAGCCCCTTAGACACTTCTCTCTCTTTCGAATTTGCTTGGAAAAATTGTTTCCGTGAAGAAAATCTAAGCCGAGGCGCTTCCGAAACGTTTCCGTGAGGAATTTCGCGAAGGTTTCGACCGTTCTTCGACGTTCTTCATTCGTTCTTCATTGTTCTTCGATCTTCAACGGGTAAGTACCTCGAACCAAGCTTTTCGATTCATTCTATGTACTCGTGGTGGTCCACATTGTGTTTCGTGTATTTTTATTCTCGTTTCATTTACTTTTTATACCCGCTTTTGATGTGCTTAAGCCATTTTATTTAAGTCATTTCTCGCTTAACCTAAAAATAAAATAAATTTCCACCGATCGTTTGAATTGTATTATCCATTAACTTCGGTTAAAAAGAATTCCGACCGTTCGGTCGTGCCGTAACCACGTTGGAAATAAAAAAAAGAGGTAAAATAATAATATAATAATAAAAAAAATACCTTTTAGTAAAATAAAGCGAAAAATCAATCGGACGTTTTCTCTTTGGGATTTCTCATTCTTAATCGAATTGACTAATAACTAAAGTGAAACTAAGGCTAAAATCAACTCGCCTAGTCAAGCTCGTCCATAAAAATAGGTTTTTGAAGTTTGTCATTTCAATTTCTTACTAAGTAAAATGGATCATTTTCAAGGTCCAACGCCTTAAAATGATCACCTCTTAAGTAAAAAAGAAATCACTTGATAAAAAAGAACTACGTAGGTCTGATTTCCTCATCGCAATTAAGGAATACGTAGGAGCAAAGGGAAACACCCATGTCGACCACAAAAAGAGTAAAAATATAAAAATGGTATAAAGGATATAAAGACATAAAAAGGGAACATAAAAAATCAAAGTCATGTTTGCACATTCGATTAAAGGCTGCCGTCCCTTGGGACGGACGTGTGGGGTGCTAATACCTTCCCCGTGCGTAAATACAACTCCCGAGCCTTTCACTTAAAAGTTCGTAGATCGCGCCTTTTCCGGTTTTTCCGACGTTTTCCTCAAATAAACGTTGGTGGCCTTTTGTGGAACACGCATCCCGCGAGTCTCGCGTCGCCTTCCCGCCGAAGGGTAGGTTGCGACAGCGCGGATTTCAAAATCCAGCATCACAATTCCACGCCCTACCGACCAAAGATGAACGGAGCCGTGGAAGCAGCCAACAAGAATATTAAGAAAATTATTCAGAAGATGACAGTGTCATACAAAGATTGGCATAAGATGTTGCCTTTTGCCTTGCATGGATACCAAACTTCTGTACGAACTTCTACTGGGGCAACACCATATTCCTTGGTTTATGGAACGGAAGCGATACTCCCATTTGAAGTAGAGATCCTTTCCCAGAGGATACTAGCAGAATCAGGCTTTGAAGAATCAGAGTGGGCTCTAACACGCTACGACCAACTCAATCTTATTGAAGGTAAGCGCTTGACGGCCATGAGCCATGGGCGCCTGTATCAACAAAGAATGAAGAATGCGTTCGACAAAAAGGTGCGCTTGCGCAAGTTCCATGAGGGGCTAAAAAAGATGTCCCACGCTGTTAAAGATAATCGAGGGAAGTGGGCCCCAAACTACGAAGGACCTTTCGTTGTGAAAAAGGCTTTTTTCGGAGGGGCCTTGGTGCTTACCAACATGGATGGCGAGGAGCTACCTTTACCTGTAAACTCTGATGTTGTCAAGCGATACTACGCTTAGAATCTGGGGCAATTGAGGATGTCGTTGCATGATCTTTTATATTTATGTGTTCTTCTTGGTTTCCCCCAGGAATTCTCGTCTGCCGTATATTTCTCGTCACAGTCTTTTTAAAAGAAGAGAACATGAGTTTGAGGCTTCAGTCCTCACTTTGTGCTTTAAACCATGTGCAGTTTGTGATAACCTGAGCCTTTTCGCTCAATCCATGGGATGCCCCAAGCGCTTAATTCAAACTGAACCTAACCAGCTTTCACTAAAAAGATTGTTGCATTTGAAAACACTCATGCATACGCATATGCATGCATATTTTGTGATAACAGGGATAGAATCATCTTAGGCAGTGGTCAGATGTCGGGACGAAGCTGAAGGCAGAAACCAATCAAGGTAAAAAGGTAACGCGGCCACAGTTTGTCGCGCAATGTCGTTTCCTACTTTCAGGTACTTAGGGACGGATGCAAGTAGAGGCTAAGGTCACGACCGATAGATCGTCGTCCCTTGCCCAGCTCTGGACAAATGGAAAGCGTCACTGGGAGACAGCTTAGTATCCTTTAAATTCCCAGTAATTATTACTGTTATGTCTTTAAAGTAAATATTGGATGCCTAATCTACCCTAAGGGGGTTTGAGTAAGCGAACACCGACTGGTGGGAAGCCATACTTATTTCTTCCAAAAAAAAAAGGTACAGGTTAGCTCGCCTGAGCGAGCACCCCTGCACCTGGAAATATAAAAAACAAGGGAGGGGGAGTTTTTCTCCACCCAAAATTCTTCCCCCTCACTCAAAAAACTCCAACACCACATGAATTACGGATTTTTCACCCCTAGGCCACCATTTTTTCGCTTTTGCTTCCATTCTTAGTGTTGTTACTCACTCCATCAGGTAAGTATCTCATTCTTGAGCTTTCTAGCTTTCCATTGATGTATCTTGGTCTTCGTTTGGTGCTCTAAATTGTGTGAATATGCCCAAATCTATGGAGCAATTTTGGCTTTGTTTCATGCTTGATTGGTTTGAGTTAGGGGGTTGTAAGGGATGGCCCTAGGCCTATGGTGCATTCTGAAGCAATGGGGCATGCCACATTGCCCCCATTCCCTTGCTATTCATGCCTAAACATGTGCCCACCAAGTGCTCGGTGAAATGCCTCAATGACATTTGGGCATGGTTTTGTGAACTTTGGATCGTAGGGCTGTTTTATATGTATAGGGACAACATGTAGAGGTTAAAATGAGTGCCCAAATTCGATTCTAGGCCTAGGAACCCAAGCTTTTGATTTCAATACAAGAAAACATAAAAATTAAGGCATTAAAATAGGGATTTCCCTTTAGACCAGCAGCTGATTTGTTGGTGCTGCACCATGATGTTTGCCTAGTTTGTATAAAGATGTTATTCACCATGTGCATGTATATATAGAACAGGTAGCAAGAGACAAATACCCTTCAAATGAAACGTGTACATGTTGAATAGGTGGTCAAGCGCTTTATGAATGTTGGATGTGGCACGAAAAGGCTTCCCCAAAATGAATATATGATGTGGAATTGCCTTTCAAGTATAGATAGATGGCATGAAAATTGCTTTTCAAATAAATGCAAGTGTGTGCATGACATGAGATTGGCTCTCCAATGTGCATATATGTATAAATAAATGTGAATGAAACAACAAAAAATTTTGTGTGTTAATAAAATACTTCAAATGTGCGTATGTAATTTTTGGTAGCAAAATACTTTGAATATGGACATGTGTATTTTTTGCACAATGCCTTGAGCATGCATATATGAATTCTTTTCAAAAAAAAAATGTGTGGTAGCAAGGATGTTCTTGTATGTTAATAGCAAGATATTTTGCGCGTATGCACATTCATAAATGTTATTCTTTAAGGAAATGTGTGCACAAGTTTGTTCTTAATCGAAAAGATTAGCATGCCGTTCTTGCTTTAAAATAGAATTTCCTTATAAATTAAATTTCCTAATGTTTGTCCTCACAGGAAATGGCATTGAAAAAGCTTTCCGCAAAGAGATCTAGGAGGGACGCCATAGCTGAAGGGACCAGTGCTGCCCCCGACTTTGATAGCCACCATTTCAGGAGCGCCAAGCACCAGCAGCGTTTTGAGGCCATCAAAGGATGGTCGTTCCACAGAGAGAGATGCGTCCAGCTCAGGGACGATGAGTACGCAAATTTTCAGGAGGAGATAGCTCGCCGACATTGGACGTCGCTGGTCACTCCCATGGCTAAGTTTGACCCAGACATAGTCCTGGAGTTTTATGCCAATTCTTGGCCCACAGAAGAGGGAGTGCGGGACATGCGGTCATGGGTGAGGGGTCAGTGGATTCCCTTTGACGCAGATGCCCTCAGCTAGTTCCTGGGTGACCCGCTAGTGCTGGAGGAAGGCCAGAAGTGCGAGTTTAGTCAGAGGAGGAATAGGGCCGATGGGTTCGACGAGGAGGCCATTGCCCAGCTATTGTGCACACCGGGGCAGGATTTCGCCCGGACCGCTGCCGGGAGGCGGGTGCGGATCATGCGCACCAGCATGACCACCTTGACACAGATGTGGATGACATTGCTGCTTAGCAATGTCTTGCCTAGTGATCATAACTCCGACCTTCCTCTGCCGAAGTGTCAGCTGGTGTATGCCATCCTAACACGGATGAGCGTCCATGTGGTTCAGTTGATTGCTGACACCATCTATTTATTTGTAGGTATGCCACCCACCAGGCACCTTCTAGACCCGGATAAGTCTAACAGTGCCCTGGGGTTTCCAGCACTGATCACGGGCCTCTGCCAGGCCCGCATGGATGAGGAGATGATGAACTTGCTCCGTTTCTTGGGAGGAAGCAGAGCCACGTGACCGAGGTCACCGCACTTTTTTGACATTATTGTTTCTTGATTAGTTTGCCATTGACATTTTTTGTTAGTATCTATATTGTTGTTGACACTATTATTTTCTATTTTTGCTCATATGGTTACTAACATTACTATTATTATTTTTCGTTTCTGTTAGAAATTTTTGGCGTTATGGCTCTCAGTTATTTCGTCACCATTTTTGCGACTTACCATTTTTGTGCGTTTTTCGTTCACCTTGTGGTTAGACGTAAGTAGGTAGTGTGTGCCCTTGTCCGCACGACCTTTTTAGAGAGAAAAAGAGAAAAAAAGAAAGAAGAGAGAGGAAATGAACAAATGATAAATAACTTAAAAAAGAAAAAGAGGAAAAGGAAAAGAGAGCAAGTAAGAAAAGAAAAAGAAGGAAGAAAAAAAGAAAATAATAAAAACAAAAAGTTGTCTAGCTAAAAAAACAGCATGCTTGTGAAAAGAGATAACTTCCAACTTTTCTTTGAAAGAATTCACTGATTATAATCAGTTTTTGAAAAAAAAAATGTGTACACACCTGAAGGGTAAATGCTGTGAAAGTTTTTTCGAACACCCAAAATAGACTCGGATGAATGCACAAATTGATAAAAGAACATATTTTGGAAACACTGGGTTGACTAAAGTAGAGAGAATGAATTATGAGCCCTAGCATCACATGACCAAAATTTTTTCCACACTTGAGTGTCCACATAGGTGCATGCATGACTAGTTTTGCATAAAATTTCCAAATCATCATTATTGCATTTGTGTCATGGAAATAATGTGGGACATCCCCTTTTATCCTTGAACCAAACCAAACCCTGACATATATCATGTCCGCACGCTCGATGAGTGATAAACGCACAGAGACTAACAACGTCTTCTGCGCCCTTTGTCATTCAAGAGCAGCAAGTTGAGTGATAAATGCTCAGAGACAAATTTTGTGCCCTTTGTCATTCAGATTTCGCAAGTCAAGTGATAAACGCACAGAGACAAATCCTGCGCCCTTTGTCATTCAAGAGCAGCAAGTTGAGTGATAAACGCGCAGAGACTAATGTCTTCTGCGCCCTTTGTCATTCAGGAGCAGCGTCGAGTGATAAACGCGCAGAGACAAATTATGGTCATTCTGCGCCCTTTGTTATTCAGATTTCGCAAGTCAAGTGATAAACGCGCAGAGACAAATTATGGTCATTCTGCGCCCTTTGTCATTCAGGGACAGTAAGTCGAGAGGTGGGTGGAGACAAATTATGGTCATTCCGTACACCTTTTCGCCATCCAGAGGCGATCGTGTCCGGTGGCACGCAGAGACAAATTATGGTCATTCTGCGCCTTGCCACCCAGGCTCGATCGCGTCCAATGACACGCAAAGACAAATTATGGTCATTCTGCGCCTTGTGTCAACCAGGAGGAACGAATTCGATAGTATCAGGATAATGTGTCGGTACTGATCATTTTCAAATTTTTGCAGGTTCCGCTGACAAGGAGATTCACCGGCCGAATGGTGTTTTGCTCGAACGAAATTAGTGTCTTATCTTTACTTCCCTTTTATCTCCAATAAAAGACAAGTAAAGAGGGGCAACTATCATACCCTAATTTCGTCCGGGGACCATCCATTGTTGGGATGCGACCCACGTTTGACCACTTCGAGGTACTTGGCACCCATCGTTAGGCAATTCGTGAAGTTCCGTGACATGTCGGAACTCAAAAGGAAGCATCGTTGCACAATTTGTGAGGTTACGTAACATTCCTGAAATTAAAAGGAAGTGTTAGTGCGCAATCCGTAAAGTTCCGTAACATTTCGGAAGGCCAAAAAGGGATGATTACGTAATCCGTAAGGTTCCGTAACATTACGGAAGGAAAATAAGTATCGTTACGTAATTCGTAAGTTTCCGTAACGTTACGAAAAAAGAATCAGCAAAAAAGGACAAGGGGTGTATTTAGTAAAAAGGGGGGTGCAAATAGAAACCAAGCCCATTTGGGCCTTCCAGGAAGTTCTCCAGAAGGCAGTGCCTTCTGGAGGAAGCAACCTAGCTCGCCTGGGCGAGCTGGGTGGCAAGCTTCTCCTTCCTTTTCCTATAAATAGGGGAAGGAGGGAAGAACAAAAATGTTCAACCCTCTTGGTGTCTAGGATTCACTTAAAAATAGTGAGAAAAATTGTTTCCGTGAAGAAAATCCAAGCCGAGGTACTTCCGTAATGCTTCCGTGACCTTTCTGTGGGTGATTTTGCGAAGATTTTCAACCGTTCTTCGTCATTCTTCAGTCTTCAACCGGTAAGTTCCTGAAATCGAACTTTTCAATTCATTCTATGTACCCTTAGTGGTCCTCATTTGTTTCGCGTGCTTTTATTTTCATTTCATTTACTTTCCGTACCCCCTTTTGTCGTGCTTTAGTCATTTATTTAAGTCATTTTCTCGCCTAATAAAAAATAAAATAAATTTCCACCGATCATTCGTATTGTAACATCCTTTAATTTCTGTTAAAATGAATTCCGACCGTTCGGTCATGCCGTAACCATGTTTAAAACCAAAAAGAGGCAAAATAATAATATAATAATCAAAAATATCTTTTAGTAAAATAAATAAATAAAAAATCAATCGGACGTTTTCTTTGGGATTTCCCTTTCTTAATCGAATTGACTAATAACCAAAGTGAAACTAAGGCTAAAATCAATTCATAAACCAAACTTTTTGTCATTGCCTAAAAAAGCCATTTCTAAAGGTCCAACGCCTTGAAATGGTCTTTTCCATTTTTTTTGGTTAAATGTAGATTTCTAAGAGCCTAAAATCAACATGTAACTTTATTACCTCTTTCAAAAAATAAAGAGATCATTAATGGTCCAATGCCTTAATGTTTTCTCTCCTTTCAAAAGAATCGAAAGATTGTTTAATGGTCCAACGCCTTAAATGACCTTTCATTCAATAAAAACATACTTTGCAAAAAAGATAAAAAATAACTTAACAAAATGTTTTGTTCACAAAGAACTACGTAGGTCTGATTTCCTTATCACAATTGAGGAATAGGTAGGAGCAAAGGGAAACACCCTTGTCGACCACAAAAAGATGAAAATATAAAAAGGCATAAAAAGACATAAGAACATAAAAAGGGAAAATAACATGAATTGAAGTCATATTTGCACATTTGATTAAAGGCTGCCGTCCCTTGTGACGGACGTGTGGCGTGCTAAAGATATCCACAAGAGATGAAGTCATATTTCCACAAGGGATGTACCCTCCCATGTTCTCTTTGAACAACCAAGTGGATGTACCCTCCACTTGAACTGATCCACAAGAGATGTACCCTCTCTTGTTCTTAGTATAACAACCCAAGTAGATGTACCCTCTACTTGTACCACAAAGGATGTACCCTTCAATGTGTTAGGACAATGAATTCTTAGGCGGTTAGTCCCTTGAATTCTCTGTGAGGTGGATACAAAAGATATCTCAAGCGGTTAGTCCTTTGAAATCTTTTGTATAAAGGGAAAGGGAAAAAGATATCTCAAGCGGTTAGTCCTTTGAAATATTTTGTAGGAAACAGAAGATATCTCAGGCGGTTAGTCCTTTGAATCTTTTGGTAAGAGAAAGAAGTGGATGAAGAAGAAGAATAACACAAGTTTTTGAACAATAAACTTTTCTTGGAAGAGAAAATATTGAACAAAAATTCTTAGAAAGAAGTCGAGAAATGAATCAGAAATTTCTGTAAAAACTTGTTCTTGAAATTCATGCCATGGTTACATATTTATAGTCATTTGATGACTCAAGTTAAAGTTTATAACTCTTGGCAATTTCTTTAAAACTAATCACTTTAAAAGATTGTGACTCTTTTGAAAACTTAGTCACTTAAAGGTTGTGACTTTTGAAGAACTCTTCAGAAACAAGTCACTTTAAGAATTGTGACTTTTGATAATTTATTTATTTTTTGAAATCAGTCACTGGTAATTGATTACCATTATAGTGTAATCGATTACACATCAAAAGATGTGACTATTCATGTTTAAATTTGAAAATCAAAACATTTAGAAATACTGGTAATTGATTACAAGTATTGTGTAATTGATTACATAAGTTAAAAATGATTTGAAAATGTTTTATCACTAGTTGTGACTCTTAAAATTTGAAATCTAACGTTTTAAAACATTGGTAATCGATTACATGCTCATGTTAATCAATTATAGCTTTGTAAATCAATTTTGAAAACAATGTTGGCTACTGGTAATCGATTACTACCTTATGGTAATCGATTACCAGAGAGTAAACCTCTTTGGTAAAAGATTTTGTGAAAAATTCTTGTGCCACTCAATGTTTTGAAAAACCTTTTTAGTACTTATCTTGATTGAGTCTTCTCTTGATTCTTGAATCTTGATATTAATTCTTGAAACTTGATTGAATCTTGAAACTTGATTGTTCTTGAATCTTGATTCTTGAAGCTTTTTGACTCTCGATTCTTTGGAACTTGCTTAACTCTTGATTCTTTGGGATCATCAAAATAATCTTGGAAGTCATTGCTTCCATAATCTCCCCCTTTTTGATGATGACAATCCTAAAATCAAGAGGATACATACAATATTTGTTCTACCATTCACTCATCTCTTTCTCCCTCTTTCTTTTTGAATTTATGCTTAATGTTAAAGCTTTGAAAATATAATATCTTGATTTCTAAAATACCCATTTTTCTCTCCCCCTTTGGCAACATCATAAAGGCCAAAGTGCGTAAAACATGAATAATTTAAACATTCACAAAGCATAATTTGTTAAAACAAACATAAATGATTCTAAAACATACATAAAGCAAACATGAATAAAACCAAATTGAAATGCAAACCACTCAGTCATATATCACAAACCATAAACATCAAGTTCAGTCATACTAAGCAAATATTAAAAGAAATACTAAGTGTTCAAATGTCATAATAATATAGCCAAATACACGGCTAGAAATCAAAATACTAATAATAATAGTAATGTCTAAACTGGTGGTGGTGGTGGAGGTAAATCAAGGCAGTTGCGAATGATGGTGACATCTTCTTCAACCTTTGCCATCTTTGAGTTCATCTCCTCGAATCGTGTGTCCACTTGACGTTCCAAGGAGTCAAACCTCTCACCAACATAGGTTTGAAGTCCATCAAACCTGTCAAGAATGCTATGCATAAGAGATGAAGAGTCAAATCTCTGAGAATGTGGTGATGGAGAGCGGTCTTCAGCGGCCTGTACTGGAGCATCCTTCTTCACCCAAGAGCCATCCCTCTCTTTGCAGTATCTGAAGGAAGAGACTACATTTGCACCGATAGAGAAGGATCTCTTGACTTTGACAAAGGGCTCAAAGTCAAGAGGGACATTAAAATGTTGCAGAAACAAAGTGATCAGATGGGGATATGGGAGTGGAGCATTTGATCGCAATGCCTTATGCATGTGATATCTCACAAGATGGGCCCAGTCGATTTGATGATCGGTTAAGAAAACCCACATAATTATCAAATCTTCCTCAGAAACCTGTGAAAGGTTGGAAGATCTAGGGAGTAGGATGTGCACAATCAAGTAGTGCATGATGCGGCATTCGAATGCCAATGAACCGGCAAGAAGCCTTTCGATCATATCCGCATGGTTGGTGCAAATCATCTGGCGGGCATCAGACACAGAAAAATCAAACTTCCACTCATCATCAACTGTACCCTCAAATGGTACGCCGTCACTGGATAATTGAGTGAGTTCAAAGAAAAGGGACTGGTCTATGACCATCTTAATCCCATAAACTTCGGAAATCAAGGAATCTTCTTGAATTTCCAAGTTAGAATAAAAAGCTTTAACCAATTTAGGGTAAAAAGGAAGTTTCATGGAGATAAACTGAATTAAACCAGAATTTTGAAATGCTTGAAAGCAATCAAAAACTTCATCATCAAAGAAAGCTAAGTCTACGAACTTAGGGTCAATAATGGAATGAGAAGAGAAAAGACAATTGTACTGGATACGTTGTTCTTCCGAGGAAAAAAAACATAGGAGATGATATGGAGGGAGGAATATGAGATGTCTGCGCTTTGGATGTTCCATGGCTTCGAGTTCCATAGACTGCGGATAAAGTCGCAACCCCCTTTCGCTTCTTCGATTGTTCTGCCATTTTGAGGTGTTTTTGGAAGTTTTAATCAGTGGAGATGAAAAATAATGAAAAATGATGAATTTTGGGCTTTGTGGGACGTGATTTGGTTGAGAATTGAGGGAGAAATCGAGTTATGAAGTTTTAAGGATTTTGGGTTCGAGTTGCTGCAGAAATCGCGTTCTCCCGGTTTCTAAAATTTCGAATTTATAAACACAGATGCTCTATAATCAATTACAATAATGTTGTAATCAATTACGTAATCAATTACAGGAATGTTGTAATCAATTACACTTAGCCTAACTGCCTGTAATCGATTACTTGAGAAAGTAATCGATTACCAGACACTTCTTCTAAAACAACAACAAAAAATCAACACTTACCAAGATGAACATAGAAAGTTTTAATATATCAAAAATAATTTTATATAATATAATGGTTTTGAAAAACATGAGCAATCAATCAAATACTTCTAAACATATCATACAAGTAATCATATAACAATTGAAAGATATAGATCATGGCATCATCAACCATTTAGATTTATTTTTAATGATAAGCTTCATATTTTGAGAAAGGAAGATAACTCAACTAAACATATGAGCACAAACTCATTATAGCAATCAAAAAAGACAAACAAATAAAATTTTGCTAGTCATCATATAAACAAGTTAAATGAAAGAAAAATTTCAACCAACTTAATTTAAAAGATAATGGTTTTGATGTTACCTTTTCATGATTCAAGTGCTTAGATCTTTAAAGATGGAAGTCAGACTTTTGTTTTTCTTGCTTAAACTTCTTGAGAGATGTTCTCATCACTTTCATAGTCCTTGGATAGAAGGTTGATCTCCTTCTCCAAACCATCAGATGAGTCATTGTCATCCCAAGCAATATACGCCTTCTTGGATCTTCTTTCTTTATAGCTTTTCTTCTCATTCTTCTCGGGCCATGACTCATTTGAGGGGCAGTTTGCCTTTATGTGACCGGGTTGATTACACTTATAGCATTTAAGTGTAGGAGAAGCTTCTTGGGATCTCTTCCCATTGTTGAAGTTATGGCTTCTCTCCATTCTTTTATTTTTGACGAATTTATGAAACTTCTTCGCAAAGATTGAGAAGTCCTCTTCATCATTAGATTCTTCTTCTTTTTCTTCTTCTTGAGTTGAGGAGAAGGCTTTGAGTGCTATGCTTCTTTTCCTTTTGTCGGTCTCTTCATTTTGGTTCAGACGTTGAAGTTCCATTTCATGTTCCTGCAATTTGCCAAAAAGAGTGGCAAGAGACATAGAGGAAAGATCTTTACTTTCAGAAATAGCAGTTACCTTGGGCTGTCATTCCCTACTTAAGCATCTTAAAACTTTATTGATTAAATCTTCATATGGAAAGGTTTTTCCTAAGGAGGCAAGATGATTGACTATGTGTGTGAATCTTTTCTGCATGCTTTGGATGTTCTCATTAGTGTTCATCCTAAATAATTCATATTCATGTGTAATAGTATTGACTCTAGATCTTTTCACATCAGTGGTGCCTTCATGTGTAAGTTGGAGAGTACCCTTCATCTCCTTTGCATTTGAACAGTTTGACACTCTAAAATATTGATCTATTCCTAGGGCAGAAGTGATAATGTTTTTGGCTTTAAGATTATATCAGATTCTTCTTTTATCTTCTTCAGTCCATTTATCTCTAGGTTTTTCTATTGTTGTACTTGTGCTTGCATCTACTATGGTGGATACATAAGGTCCTATTTCTATTGCTTCCCAAATGTTTAAATCTATGGCTTCAATAAAGATTTGCATTCGGGTTTTCCAATAGTGGTAACCCTCACCATTGAAGATAGGTGGCCTATGGATGGAGTTTCCCTCAGGAAACAAAGAATTTGAGGAGGCCATGAATCTTGAAGTTGTGAAACTTTTCTCAAGAAACCTACTCTGATACCACTTGTTGGATCAAGTGGCCTCGGAATAATTAAGAAAGGGGGGGTTGAATTAATTATTGATGTGTCTTGACTAATTAAAAAATTATCCTTCTTAATGTTACTAGATTCAACTAGGCTTTTACTACTAAGTTAAGAAAGTAAAGAACATAAACAATAACTTAACCAAAAGTAAAAGCGGCAATTAAAAGTACACATCGGAAATTAAAGAGTGTAGGAAAGAAGAAGACAAACACAAGATTTATACTGGTTCAGCAACAACCCGTGCCTACATCTAGTACCCAAGCAACCAACGGTTCTTGAGATTTCTTTCAACCTTGTAAAATCCTTTACAAGCCGAAGATCCACAAGGGATGTACCCTCCCTTGTTCTCTTTGAACAACCAAGTGGATGTACCCTCCACTTGAACTGATCCACAAGAGATGTACCCTCTCTTGTTCTCAGTATAACAACCCAAGTAGATGTACCCTCTACTTGTACCACAAAGGATGTACCCTCCAATGTGTTAGGACAAAGAATTCTTAGGCGGTTAGTCCCTTGAATTCTCTATGAGGGGGATACAAAAGATATCTCAGGCGGTTAGTCCTTTGAAATCTTTTGTATAAAGGGAAAGGGAAAAAGATATCTCAAGCGGTTAGTCCTTTGAAATATTTTGTAGGAAACAAAAGATATCTCAGGCGGTTAGTCCTTTGAAATATTTTGTCAAGAGGGAGAAGGGAAGAAACAAAAGAATTCTCAGGCGGTTAGTCCTTTGAATCTTTTGGTAAGAGAAAGAAGTGAACGAAGAAGAAGAATAGCACAAGTTTTTGAACAATGAACTTTTCTTGGAAGAGAAAGTATTGAACAAAAATTCTTAGAAAAAAGTTGAGAAATGAATCAGAAATTTCTGTAAAAACTTGTTCTTGAAATTCATGTCATGGTTACATATTTATAGTCATTTGATGACTCAAGTTAAAGTTTGTAACTCTTGGCAATTTCTTTAAAACTAATCACTTTAAAAGATTGTGACTCTTTTGAAAACTTAGTCACTTAAAGGTTGTGACTTTTGAAAAACTATTCAGAAACAAGTCACTTTAAGAATTGTGACTTTGGATAATTTATTTTTGAAATCACTCACTGGTAATCGATTACCATTATAGTGTAATCCATTACACATCAAAAGATGTGACTCTTCATGTTTAAATTTGAAAATCAAAATGTTTAGAAGCACTGGTAATTACACAAGTTAAAAATGATTTGAAAATGTTTTATCACTAGTTGTGACTCTTGAAATTTAAAATCTAACGTTTTAAAACATTGGTAATCGGTTACATGCTCATGTTAATCGATTACAACTTTGTAAATCTGTTTTGAAAACAATGCTGGCTATTGGTAATCGATTACTACCTTATGGTAATCGATTACTAGAGAGTAAGACTCTTTGTTAAAAGATTTTGTGAAAAATCCTTGTGCTACTCAATGTTTTGAAAAACCTTTTTAGTACTTATCTTGATTGAGTCTTCTCTTGATTCTTGAATCTTGAGTCTTGAACCTTGATCTTGATTGTTCTTAAATCTTCATTCTTGAAACTTGATTGAATCTTTAAACTTGATTGTTCTTGAATCTTGATTCTTTGAAACTTGATTCTTGAAGCTTTTTGACTCCTGATTCTTTGGAACTTGCTTAACTCTTGATTCTTTAGCATCATCAAAATAATCTTGGAAGTCATTGCTTCCAGAATTCAGAGGTTTATTGCAGAAGACTCCCACTCACGGTTTTTGAGAACCAATATAGCTCAACATATTCATAGACAGGTTGAGACCACAATCTAAGCAGCTCTTGGATGGTTCAGTTAAAGGTAAGATCAAGATGAAGACCCCCAAGGAAGCAATGGACTTAATTGAAAGCATGGATGCTAGTGACATTGCTATTCTGAGAGACCGAGCCCACATTCCTACCAAGAAGAGCTTATTTTAGCTAACCTCACAGGACACTCTGTTGGCATAAAACAAGTTGCTATCTGAGCAACTAGAGGCATTAACAGAAACACTCAGTAAGTTGCTAACTCAGCTTCATTCTACACCAACTTCACATTCTTCTATTTTGCAGGTTGCAGGATGTACAATTTATGGTGGAGCTCATGAATCTAGATGTTGTATCCCTAATGAAGAGCAAATTGCACATGAAGTTAATTATATGGGGAATCATCCCAAAGGCAATTTCAATACAAGTGGATTTCTAGGATTTCAAAACAACCAGCAGTATCAACAGTAGAGACAGTGGCAAAATCACCCTGGTAACCAATTCAATAGAGATCAGGGTGGTTCATCTACAAGGCCACAGTAGCAGATGCCAAGTCTCTATGACCGAACCACGAAGCTGGAAGAGACTCTAGCTCAATTCATGCAAGTGTCAATGTCCAACCAAAAGAGCACATAGTTTGCAATTAAGAATCTGGAAGTTCAGGTGGGCCAGCTTGTAAAGCAGTTAGCTGAAAGACCATCTAGCAGCTTTATAGAAAACACAGAAAAATCCTAAGGAAGAGTGCAAAGCTATGATAACTAGAAGCAGAATAGCGATTCAAGCTGAGGAAAGTAGAGCTGATCAGAAGATGGAGGGATGTAAACAATAGCTGGCTAATGAACTGGCACTGGAATTGGTTGATGATTCAGTTGAACTTGAAGAAGTTGTGGAGGAAGCGGAAGGTGATAAAGAAGAAGAGACACTAGTAAGAGACTATCAAGATAGAATAAAGAAGAAGGACGAAAAAGAAAAAGAAAAAGAAAAAGAAGAAGAAATAAAAGAAGAAAAAGAAAAAGAAAAAAGTTGAAAAATGAAAAACAAAAAGAGAAGGTTGTTGAGATTGAGAAGAAGAAGGGCAAGAGTGAGGCCAACATAGAAAAGAAGAAAAAGGCTACTCCCACTTAATGCAAGGAGGTACCTTATCCATTAGTACCCTCTCGAAAAGATAAAGAGCGACATTTGGCCAGATTTCTTGATATCTTCAAGAAACTGGATATTACTTTACCTTTTAGAGAAGCACTTCAGCAAATGCCCCTCTATGCCAAATTTTTGAAAGATATGCTAACCAAGAAGAACCGGTACATCTAGAGTGACAAAATTGTTGTGGAAGGTAACAATAGTGCTGTTATTCAACGCATTCTTCCACCCAAGGACAAATATCCTGGAGTTGTCACAATACCATGTTCTATCAGCGAGGTTGCTGTAGGCAAAGCTCTCATAGACTTAGGGGCTAGTATCAATTTAATGCCTTTCTCCATGTGTCGGAGACTTGGAGAGATAGAGATAATGCCCACATGCATGACCCTCTAGTTAGCTGACCATTCCATCACAAGACCATATAGAGTGATTGAGGATGAGTTGATTCAGGTCAAGCAACTTGTTTTTCTTGATTTTGTGGTTATGGATATAGAGGAGGATCCTGACATTCCCATAATATTGGGCCGCCCTTTCATGTCCATGACCAACTGCATTGTAAATGAAGCATTCAAATGATATGAAAGCTTGTTGATCTAGACAAGGTAGAATAGGAAATAGAAATAGCTGCTACAACCATGGCACTACACTCTCCTTTGGAAAAAACATTGATTAATCATGTAGAATGTCTTACTAAAGAGGAGGAACATGAAGTTCAGACTTGTATTAAAGAGTTGGATGGTTAAGGAGAAAATTCTGAGGGACATTCTGCATTTGAGGAATTGAAGAACGGTGGGCAAATAGAAAAACCAAAAGTAGAATTGAAGACCTTGCCTGCATATTTGAAGTACGTATTTTTGGAGGACAATGACTCAAAACCAGTGATTATTAGTAGCTTGTTGAAGAAAACAGAAGAAAATTAGCTAGTGCAGATTTTGAAGAGACACAAAGCTGCAATTGGATGGCACATATCTGACTTGAAAGAAATTAGTCCATCTTATTGCATGCACAAAATAAATATGGAAGCTGATTACAAACCAGTGAGATAGCCTCAAAGAAGACTGAACCCAATCATGAAAGAAGAGGTGCGTAAGGAGGTGCTTAAGTTGCTGGAAGCAGGCCTTATTTACCCCATTTCGGATAGTGCATGGGTTAGCCCTGTGCAGGTTGTCCCTTAGAAAGGAGGTATGACAATCATTAAAAATGACAAAGATGAGTTAATATCCATAAGAACTGTCATCAGGTGGAGAATGTGCATTAACTATCGGAAGTTGAATGATGCCACTCGGAAGGACCATTATCCACTTCCTTTCATGGACCAAATTCTTGAAAGACTAGCAGGGTAATCCTACTATTGTTTTCTAGATGGGTCTTCTGGCTATAATCCATTAATAAGGCATTTTTGAAAGAAACATTGATAATTTATGGTTTAAAACAAAATTAAACTAAGTCTAGGCTAAAAACAGTAAAATGCAAGTAAGTAAAATTGTTAGCAGTAGGTAAAAGTTTTGGGTCTTTGTAACAAACAAGCTGATGTATATAAAGATGTTTCTCTAATCAATCATGCTTTGTGTTCTATACTGTAGCCTAAATTACTAAACCTCGATCCCTAGTTAGGTTGAATCAATCCAAGCTTCATCCTTAGATCCCTCTTGTTGGACTAGGCTCAATTTAGACAACCCTCCTAGCTTTAGACTAACTTAAACCAAGTTTCGTCCTCAGATCCCTCTTGTTGGACTAGACTAAGCTTAAATAGTTTACGAAAGTTTAGACTAATTTAACCTAAGCTTCGTCCTCAGATCCCTCTTGTTGGACTAGACTTAAACCAAACAACATTATTGTAACAACATATTTAAAACCAAAACTTAATCCGTAGATCCCTCATTTAAGACTAAGTTTCAATCCTGCTTCAACCAAGTTCTAAGGCAACAATACATTTCCTAATGCTAAAGTCACCTAACTATGCACACAAATGGGTGATCAGTCTAAGAGCATACAAAATTTAAGCACTGAAAGAAGCATTGAACACCATAAACACAATCAACTGTTCTTTAGAAATCCCCAACAAGGGTGTTTAGCCAGCCATTACGGAAAAACCCTAATAATAATGAGATTAAGAGTAGAGAATAATTGCTTCTTACTCAAGAAGGGGGATCCCTCCTCCTCTTCTCAGCATCTCACGAGCACTCTGCAACTCACTAATCTCTCTCTAATTACAAAACCTAGGTCTCTCTGCAAAAGCTGCTCCTCTTGCTGCCTCCAGAGCTCATTTCCCGAAATAGGCATTGTGGTGTGCTCTGGAATGTTGTTAAAATTCTGTTGTAAAAGTTGTACCTGATCGAACCCAGCAAGTGCACCGGATCGCACAAGTAGTATAAAACAGTAAGAACGGAGTATCGAACTCTCGAGGAACTTATGTTACATGGTAAAGCTATATTCAGTGAATAAGTGTCTTGTATGAAAATATATATGTGGACTATGAACAGGCATGTAAACTAACTATTAAAAAGGAAAATCACGTGAATAATGATGTGTAAAGACAACTAGACAACGTGTTGGTCTTCCTATTAGGTTCCTAATGTTATAAGGATATTCTCTACTTAACAATGCTAATGGGTTCTATGGTGTCTCCTGAAATGCTAAGCCCCGATCCCTCGTGATAGTCTAACCTAATCCTGATCAAGCATTGTCCTCAGATCCCTCTTGTTGGACTAAACTTGACCAGAACCGCATTAAGACAAACATACAAACAACTAGGTTACCGTACCACGATCCCTCATGATAGTAAGATAAACTAGCCATGTCCTATCAAGTTCTAAGAATCAGACCAGTTCCCACTGTTGAATGATCCTAACAAAGCATGCATCTATGTGATCAAGGAAAAAGCTATCTAAAATGACGTACTGATAGCATAGAGAACACATAAAACATCATTAAATAGATATAAAGGTATTTACATCAAGTACCTACAAGGAAGAACCAACAGAGGATTTAGCTCTCTGTATCTGGGAAGCTTCCTTTACAACAAAGAGAAGAGAAAAATGAAGGATTAAAGAAATACAAGTAGTGGGGATGTCCCCTCCACCTCTAGAACCTCACAATCACTCACATACTCATCTCATGCTCTCAGGATGGCTTCCTCTTCAAGCTCAGTTCTCTGCCAGTCTTCGCACAACAAAAGCTCTCAAAACTCTTTGGAACTTGGACCTTTCTCTCTCTAGAAATCTCTAAAAATGCAAAAGCTCAAGGAAAAGCCCACACTCTTCCTCCATTTCTGATTTCAGGCTTAAATAGGTGGTCTTGTTGGTGCTCTAGCGCTTAGCACGACTCTGGCTCGCTTAGTGCACATAAGTGAATTTCGTCTTAGCGCACGTCTTCTCGCTTAGTGCACATGTACAACTCATCCTTTTACCAGATTCTTCCTCGCGCTCAGCCGCAAGAGTGGTGCGCTTAGCAGATGGCTTGCTAATCCGGCAGATTGGCTTAGCAAGCATATCAAAATCAGCACTTCACAAACTTGCCTAATTAACCTGAAATTGAAAGGGAATGATTATTAAATGCACAAAATGGGAGTACTAAGTACTTATTGCCTATTTTTAACAAAAATTAATTACAACACTACAAAATGACCATAAATGGGAGGAGTTAGATACAATTTGCATAGATCTCTTTCATAAAAGTTAGCCGTATTCATCGACTAACAATACCCTAATTCTGCACAAGACAGGCTTTAAATAGGCTTTGAATTCGCGACGTTGCGCTTAGTGCCACCCTCGCGCTTAACACGAGTAAGTGGATTTGAGCTTAGCGCCAGTCATGCACTGAGCCTAGCTGAAGACAATTGCTGCACTTAGCGCATTGATCTCGCGCATAGCACACTAATCTCGCGCTTAGTGCACGACCTTGATATTGATACTCTGCCATATTCTTCTGTCACGCTAAGTGCGCTGAAGCTGCACTTAGCGGTGGATGCACGCATAGCCCACTGATGAGCTGAGCTCAACTGTCACTTTTAGCACTTCATGACTTAGCCTCTCTTTACCCTGGAATTTCACAAATTTTATCATTAAATCCAATGGACATATTCTAGAGACAGCTTAAACCATAAAACAAGATTTATTTACAAACTACTTCAAAAATAACCATAAATTGGGGAACTATACAAGTTTTGGAAAATGTTTTCTATACAAAAGTAGTCGTATAAGACGACTAACAAACTCCCCCACATTTACAATTTTGCTTGTACTCAAGCAAAGAAAGAACAATTCACTTGTCCTCAAGTGGCAAACTATTGTGCACTAAAAAAAATGGTGTTTGCTTCACAAAGAAATTCAACCATATGAACTGAATATCATGGAATGCTTCAATCAATTACTTTTCACAAACATGCAGTTTTTCAAAGATAGGAACATACACATTAGAGTCACAACTGAAATAAGCTAGTAAGAATGACAGATATCAAGGAAGGATCATCAACCAAAACCTCACAGTCATTGTTTCACTCAAGCTCAAGTGTTTAGGCCCATTCCATCATAAACAACTAACACAAGTCCCAACCTTTGCATTTCATCTCATATCATACAGCAATGAACACACAAATTGAATCTAAAGGACTTTCTAGGCTTGTAATGGGGTTAGGCTGTCAACAATTCATGGTTTTTCTAGGATTCAAAAGCTTAGGTTCTAGGATAGCATTCATCCATAGAATAACCTTCACTTTTTCATTCATTCCTACCTCATACTTGCCTTTTATTTAGGCACTTAGCTTTCATTCATGGGATTATAGCATACACACTTATTAATTTCATTTGTACTTATAATTTCTTTAACATAATATATACAGAAACAGTACGTATATATATAGATATAGTGTGTGTATGCTATTTACTTTGACCATTTCAATTCTTACCCAGTGTCTCCCCCAAATTTGGAACAAATTTACCTTGATAATTGCTCCCCCAAATTTGGGACAAATTTGCTTTGAACCAAACTTCTGTGGATGATGCTCTCCTACAACTTAAGACAAGGTAGCAGGAGATAACACTGTATAGGCTCAGGGTTAAATCAATCAATAATTCATTCAGCTTAAATCGGGTGCAAGGGATAAATCATTCAAGCACGTGGTCAGCTTTTTGGCTAAGTAGCTATCACAATCAAACATGGCCTTCATCATCCTCAATTTCATGCATTCAGTCCATACTTCAGAGATTCATGCAAAAATTAGTACTAAATGATAGTCGTTTCTCTAAAAATTTAAGGATGACACTCTCACCGAGATACGCTTAATGCATTCCTTCATAATCAATCTGACAAACTAACCAACATTTTCAGTCATACTTCCAATCACATGCTCATTCTATTCTAATGACTGCAAGCTTGATCAAAACAATTATCTAATCATTCCAATCCACTCAATTCATACATTTGATCAATCAAATCATTCTCAAACACTCATTTCATACAAAACAATCCACTGCATATCATTTTCAACCAGTTCACTGTTCAAACAAGCTTTTTGTACAAGCAATCAAACAACTCAAAGTACTGAAATTTAAAGAATTGAAACATAAAGACTGAAATTTAAATGACTGAACATAAATAATAAAATAACTGAAATAAACTAAAAATGTTCAAAATGCACAAATTTAAATGTTCTGCTCCTATGATTGCTCTTGTGCATGCTCATTGAGATCCAACACCTGAGCAGCTGGTGAATCTTGAGGTATAGGCTGCTTTAGCTCAAATGCTTGTGCAGATGGTATGGCATCATCAGGTATGGGTGCTGGAGATGGCTTTGGAATCTGGTCTGTGGAAGTCTCCTCCTCTTGAACCATGTGTACACCTGCATCAAAATAAAAGGGCTCAGGAGGAGTGAGCTCATCCTCCCCCTCTATTGTTGCTGCTGCTGGCTCAGGCTTCTGGGCTGTGGAGGACCCACCCCCTCCAGAAGGAGAAGGCTGGGCTCCTGGCCAGGCCACCTATGCGTCAAACTCATCCATGCTCATAATGGATGGCAAGCCCAAGCCCTGAAGGCTTTGCACATAATGGACTGCCCCCTATGTAAGCTCTGGAGCATGGAATGAAGCATCTGTGGTGTAAATACAAAGTCTGATGGTCCTGCAGATAAAGGAGCTAGAAGCTGGAATGGAGATGGAGCAGGAAGTTGTATCTGAGTAGGTGCAGGAGGAATAGCTGGAGTCTGAATGGGAGGTGCAGGAGCTGTGGAAGAAGAAGGAGCTGCTGTCTCTGGTGCCGCTGAAGTAGTGGGGCCTCTGATCTCTTACCCCTGGCCTTCCTTGGCCCTCTAAATGACACTGTTGGATCATCAAGATTCCAACAGTTCTTCTTGATGTATGCCAAATTAATGGTAGGGCTCATGCTCTTCAAGGATCTGAAATCTGATTGGACTGATCTAGCCTTGCATAGAGCTGTGATCAAGGCAGGGAATCCAAGTTTGGATGAATCATGTTGTTCAATAATAGAGATCTAGTGGGAGATGAGGTACCCCACATTCATATCCATCTTTATAATGATGCCATAAATTAATTTGGCTCTGTCTAAGGTGACATCAAATGTGTGGGAGGTAGGAATCAGGTTAGAGAAGGAAAGAACGCTCCATGTCTGAGCGAGCATGGTCATGTTCTTCCTTAAGATCTTCAAGGGCTGACCATCAGCGTTTAGCTCAAATCCCCTCCCTGGGATATAGAGCTTAGCAGCCAACTCCTGAGGATCAAGCCTCAGGAGTGCAAATCTGGAATAAGCACACAAATTTTCCCCCTCTTCCAAAATTACCGAGGTCTTCAAGAATGTGTTCAATGTGTCTTCATCAAACTTGATCAAATGACCTCTGACCCTCACCTGCTTAGGTGACTTATCTTCTGGGTCGTAGAGGTTGGTATAAAATTCCTTCACAATGGCAACATCGATGTTGCCGTCAGCAAAACTAGTCAACTCCTCATCCCAGTGTCTTCTCTCAAGTTCCTCATTGAACTCATCAAATTCAGTATAATATACAACCACATTCCTTTCTGGTAACAACTTACTAGGCATAATTATGTCAATGTATCTCTCCCAAGCCTCTTGAGAGTGAAATATTGATCTGTCAAATCTGATTTTGGAAGGTGTAGAAGGAGCCTTCCTTTTCTTAGATTCCATCTGAAAAATAATTAGAACATAACATAGGATTAAACAAAGCATATTCTCAATAAAATAGAAAAATAAAACTAAAATTTTGACTGGGCGCTTAGCGCAACATGCTGGGCTTAGCGCGCCTGATCGAGGCCGTACCCAAATCAAATAAATATTAAAAATGCAGTATCTAGGAAGTGATCCTAGGTTGTCTCCCAACGAGCAATGGTCAACCAAACGTTCATAACAGATAGTAATAAAACATTGACGAATTGGGGGGGGTGTTTGTTTTTGTATATTAAACAACAAGTAAATTTGAATTAGAAAATATCAGAATTAAAACATGTTGTTTCCCCTTGATTCACAAGCAAGTCTCTTATCCTAGGTTACGAGAATTTATCCTTTATCAATTCAATCACTTAATCCAACCCTAAATTAAATTACTAAGCAAAATTTAACGTATGGCATTCATTATGTGATTAAGCAACACATACACCAATTAATCATGAATGAACTGATCATTAAGCATGAACGTAAATTAAGCATAGAGACAATTAATCAAGCACTAAGCATGCATGGATTAATAGAACAAATATAGAGTAATTGGTGAAGAGGAAAAACTGATAAGAATTTAATAGTAATAATAAAATCTCAAAGAGAGTTGTGCTTGATCCTCAAGAGAAAACAACGCTGGAGACTTAGCCTTTCATTAATCATTAGAAAACGAAATTGTAGATTGAAGTAGAAAACGAAATTTTATTGCTGCGTGAATAGGAAAAACTGGAATTGCAAAACCTAAAATTATTCTTTGTCCCTAAAACAAAAAAGACTAAAACGAAAAAAGAGAGAGACTAAAACTAAAACCTTGGTGCTATTATATAGTTCTCAGCCCCAAAGCTTACAAATCTGTTTTAAGTCCAAGCCCATCAATAACATAAAATCTAGATAAGATAAGATAAGACAAAATCTAGATGAAATAATATCTAGATGAAATAAAATCTAGATAAGATAAGATCTAAATGAAATAATATCTAGATGAGATAAAATCTAGATATGATAAGATAAAATCTAGATAAGATTTGGTAGAATAAAATAGTTTGTTCTCTTCAAGTCCAAGCCCAATTCTGGATTCAATCCCAATTGCTTATAATTCTCCTGAAATTAAATTAAAAACACAAAATTAATCCAGTAGGCCCAAATGATAAAACTGCATAATTAATTTGACAATTAAGGCTAATCAGTAATTAAAATGGTGACAAAAAGGGTTAAGAAATAGGAGAAAATGATGACACATCAAATCCCTTCACACTTAGCCTTTTGCACTCTTGGGCAAAATCAAAAAGCAAAGCAAGGGACAAATCCAGAGACATTAAAGAGAAACAAATAGACACAACAACAATTACATATTTCTCAATGAATCTCAAGGAATGAAAAGAATGGGTAACATCCAACACGTAAAGAGTTAAAGAGTCAAGGCCATCATGAAAATATCCAAGCATCTCAAACATGGCAAGATAGTCAATCAGTTGAAGAATGAAAAGTGATAGAGCCTCACAAGATATGCACTGTGTCTAGGCTACTGTTTACTCTCAGAGTACCCATGAAAACGAATACCACATAGACTTGGCAAGACTCTAAAATTGACAACCACATCACGAGTACATGCACATGAGGATCAAAAGGTCTTTTAAGGTTGTAATGGAGCCAAGAACAAGGTAGAGGAAAGTATGGGATAGTAGCTAAAACCCAAAGGAATAGAGGAGCAATGGGGAATAAGTGGGAACTAAGAGAGAGTAGTAAACCCCAAATCCAAAATTAAAAATTAAGCATAAAAAGTAAACCCAAAACAAAATGAACCAAGTCCTCAAACCAATCCAAGTCTTCAAACCAAGACCTCATTTATTCAACTTCATTATTTTATATATTTATTTATTTTTATTTATTTTATTAAGGTGGACAATAGCATTTGAAAGCAATTAAAAATAGAGCAACAATTAGGAAATATATGTATACATCATCAAGCATGGCCAATAATAACATATCATCCAATGAAACATACCCCCCCCCCCTCCTCACACTTATTCCCAAAACAATTCCAAAGCTCCAAAATTCCTTAAGGGTAGGGTGAAATCATGGTTTTTCACTTAAGGCTTGTAATGAGCTTCAAAACAAAGAAAGGGGAACATAGGCTCAAAGGGGCTATCAAAGGAATTAATTCAGGGTAGTCTCATTTGGCTAGAGGCTTATAAGAATAAAAGGCCTAAATCATCTCCCAACATGCATGTGAAGCAAGAAGTATCAACAAGAGTCAAGCCAAGGCTATTGTGCAAGCAATCAATGGGGCAAAACACACTGAATAAAATAGATGATGATGGCTTAAATTCTCACCAAGGGTAAATCTATCACC